>NC_069503.1:570794989-570924989 GCF_027579735.1 Bombina bombina
ATGAGGGAGCTTGTGAGCTATATATATTCAAGTCTATACCAGCTTCTTATTACTCAGCCCGGATTTCCAAGTTACCTATTCTCCTGACCATTACAGGGAGTGCAGAATTATTAGGCAAGTTGTATTTTTGAGGATTAATTTTATTATTGAACAACAACCATGTTCTCAATGAACCCAAAAAAACTCATTAATATCAAAGCTGAATAGTTTTGGAAGTAGTTTTTAGTTTGTTTTTAGTTATAGCTATTTTAGGGGGATATCTGTGTGTGCAGATGACTATTACTGTGCATAATTATTAGGCAACTTAACAAAAAACAAATATATACCCATTTCAATTATTTATTTTTACCAGTGAAACCAATATAACATCTCAACATTCACAAATATACATTTCTGACATTCAAAAACAAAACAAAAACAAATCAGTGACCAATATAGCCACCTTTCTTTGCAAGGACACTCAAAAGCCTGCCATCCATGGATTCTGTCAGTGTTTTGATCTGTTCACTATCAACATTGCGTGCAGCAGCAACCACAGCCTCCCAGACACTGTTCAAAGAGGTGTACTGTTTTCCCTCCTTGTAAATCTCACATTTGATGATGGACCACAGGTTCTCAATGGGGTTCAGATCAGGTGAACAAGGAGGCCATGTCATTAGATTTTCTTCTTTTATACCCTTTCTTGCCAGCCACGCTGTGGAGTACTTGGACGCATGTGATGGAGCATTGTCCTGCATGAAAATCATGTTTTTCTTGAAGGATGCAGACTTCTTCCTGTACCACTGCTTGAAGAAGGTGTCTTCCAGAAACTGGCAGTAGGACTGGGAGTTGAGCTTGACTCCATCCTCAACCCGAAAAGGCCCCACAAGCTCATCTTTGATGATACCAGCCCAAACCAGTACTCCACCTCCACCTTGCTGGCGTCTGAGTCGGACTGGAGCTCTCTGCCCTTTACCAATCCAGCCACGGGCCCATCCATCTGGCCCATCAAGACTCACTCTCATTTCATCAGTCCATAAAACCTTAGAAAAATCAGTCTTGAGATATTTCTTGGCCCAGTCTTGACGTTTCAGCTTGTGTGTCTTGTTCAGTGGTGGTCGTCTTTCAGCCTTTCTTACCTTGGCCATGTCTCTGAGTATTGCACACCTTGTGCTTTTGGGCACTCCAGTGATGTTGCAGCTCTGAAATATGGCCAAACTGGTGGCAAGTGGCATCTTGGCAGCTGCACGCTTGACTTTTCTCAGTTCATGGGCAGTTATTTTGCGCCTTGGTTTTTCCACACACTTCTTGCGACCCTGTTGACTATTTTGAATGAAACACTTGATTGTTCGATGATCACGCTTCAGAAGCTTTGCAATTTTAAGAGTGCTGCATCCCTCTGCAAGATATCTCACTATTTTTGCCTTTTCTGAGCCTGTCAAGTCCTTCTTTTGACCCATTTTGCCAAAGGAAAGGAAGTTGCCTAATAATTATGCATACCTGATATAGGGTGTTGATGTCATTAGACCACACCCCTTCTCATTAAAGAGATGCACATCACCTAATATGCTTAATTGGTAGTAGGCTTTCGAGCCTATACAGCTTGGAGTAAGACAACATGCATAAAGAGGATGATGTGGTCAAAATACTCATTTGCCTAATAATTCTGCACTCCCTGTATACTGTTATGAACAAAACACACATTTACCTGTGAGTATTAATATTCTTACCTGAAAAGTTATTATATATTAATTTATTCTATATGTGACAAACTTTATATTATCCTCTATGCTGTACCATACAAAATCCTCAATAAAAAAGCATTTACAAAAAATAATAAACAAAATAAAATGAATCTACAAAAAGGGTAACACAACAGAGCACCTTCTAAAAAATATATTTTATGCTTACCTGATAATATATTTTCTTTCCTGGCATGGAGAGTCCATGAATCAATTCAATTACTAGTGGGAATTCAACTCCTGGCCACCAGGTGGGGGCAAAGAACACCCCAGCAAAGCTTCAAGTATCCTCCCACTTCCCACAATCCCCATTCATTCAGCTGTGGAATCATGGAAAGAGAAGAAGACTCAAAGGGTATAGAGGTTTAGAAAATGACAAAAGCCATTTTAAGATTAAAATAAGGGTGGGTCATGGACTCTCCATGCCAGGAAAGAAAATAATTTATCAGGTAAGCATAAATTATATTTTATTTCCAATGGCATGGAGAGTCCACAAATCCATTCAATTACTAGTGGGAACCAATACCCAAGCTAGAGTCCACAGAATGGAAGCCTAAACGGAAGACACCATCGCTTGAAGAACTTTCCTCCCAAAAGAAGCCTCATCTGAGGCAAAAACATCAAATTTGGAAAATTTGGAAAAAGTATGCAATGATGACCAACTGGCTGCCTTGCAAATCTGTCAATAGAAGCATCATTTTTAAAGGCCCAAGAGGACAGCCCTAATGGAGTGAGCAGTAATTTTTGAAGGCTGCTGTCCAGCTGTCTCATAAGCCAATCAATTAACACTTCTCAACCAGAAGGAGAGAGTAGTAGAAGTGGCCTTCTGACCCCTCCACTTACCAGAATATTCAGCAAATAGAGCAGAAGATTGACGAAAATTGCCAGCAGAAACAAAACCTTCCAGGACAATAACTTAATATCAACAGAATGCATAGGCTCAAATGGAGCCTGCTGCAGAATCCTGAGAACAAGATTAAGACTCCAAGGAGGAGCAATTGACCTAAACACAGGCCTGATTCTAACCAAAGCCTGGACAAAAGATTGAACATCTGGCAAAATGCAGAAGAATCGACAGAGCTGAAATCTGACCCTTTAGGGTACTGACTGATAAACCCTTGTCCAGACCCTCTTGAAGAAAGCACAGAATATGGGGGTATTCTCACTGAGTCATCCAAGGTAGCTAAAATCTCCTTCAAAATTCAATGGAGATGCTCCAGTTTAAATCTAAATTAACCTCCTCAGCATCTACTGTACTAGGAACTGCAGATTCTGAATCAGAGATCTCACCCTCAGAAGCTGCAGAGGAATAATCGCTAGATAACTGAGAAAGACTAAATCAGTCTTGGCGGAATTATAGAAATGTTCTTAGATTTCCTCTTACTTTTACCAGAACTTAGTAAAGCACTAGGGCTGCAGAAACTGCAGAAGACAACTGTGCAGCAAAATCTTTAGGCAAACAAACACTCCTAGGGACTGACTAAGAGGAACCACAGGGCACTGCATGTTATTAATCTGTCAAAGACTGGGACATGTTAGAAGAAGGCTGAGACAACCCCTGAACAGCATTATCCTGAAAAAAAGAAAGCTCAGATAGGGGGTCCTTATCTTTATATAATAAAACCTTATTAAGGCAAGGGGAACAAAATTGCAAATGAGGTATTACCTGGGCATCTGCACAATAAAGACATTTGTCAAAGGACAGAGAAAGCTTGGGATCGGCATCCATAGCAAAAAAAAATAGCCCTTTTTTCCCTTATACTCTAATTTCTATATAAATAATTAGAATAACATTTTTTAGGCAAATATATCAAATAATTATTATAACGGCACCTCTTCACCTCAGCCACGCTGGAGAGACTCATCCAATCGGTAACCAGGAATAAAATCCTCTCCAGCAGATAAAACAATCCTGTTCAAACTGCAGATCCTAGAAAGCTGCAAACATCAGAGAGAAGCGACAGGCATAAAAAACTATCCATTTCCAGAAAATCCACTCTGTCCCCTTGAAAATCCGGTTTCCAAACAGCCTACTAGAAACAAACTGTTCAGCACTCAGGAAGTAACTGAGTGGTCACATGATCACAAATTCAAAAGTGAGATGCGGTAAAAGAAAATGCCAACAAATTCCTTAAAGAGATATTACCCAAATAAAATTAAAGGTAAACTTGTGCAAACAAATCCCCATAGCCAAAAAAAAAAGCCTTCTCATTACAGAACAGTGCCCTGAACTGCTGCCCAATAAATCCCCCAATCTTTAAAAGGGATATTCAGTCCCATAAGGATCCACCTTGTACTCTAAATATCTTTTTTTTTAACAAGGAACTCCTAAGTGCTGCATACTTATCACCCAGAAGGTAAAAGCAATTACCTGTGAATCCGCTGTAGGACAGGTACATCAACAGGTGTGACAGAATCCTCAATGACATAGACCTGTAGATAAAGAAAAAACAGAGTAATCAACCCTGGTTTTCTATATAGGGGTAGCAAAAATGTTGAAAGGTAAGCAAAGACCACCTCGCCATCTTCCAACCGCTAAAAGCCACCATTACTCTTACTAAAGAGAATTACATGGACACAGCATAATCCCAATCCTTGCTTGCAGAGAAAAATACCCATTAAAGGATTAACAACTTCATTTCTTCAGACACCCTCTTTGCACATCATCTACAGTGTTACACAGGCAAAGGATGACTGGGGATTGTGGGAAGTGGGAGGATACTTGAAGCTTTGCTGGGGTGTTCTTTGCCTCCACCTGGTTGCCAGGAGTTGAATTCCCACTAGTAATTGAATGGATTTGTGGACTCTCCATGCCATTGGAAAGAAATACAAAACCTTAGACGAACATGTAAATTTTCTATCTGTGACCTGTGATTTGGTGGGTATATATATATATATATATATATATATATATATATATATATATATATATATATATATATATATACTCACCGGCCACTTTATTAGGTACACCTGTTCAATTGCTTGGTTAAACAAATTGCAACCCAGCCAATCACATGGCAGCAACTCAATGCATTTAGGCATTTAGACATGGTGAAGATGACTTGCTAAAGTTCAAACCAAGCATCAGAATGGGGAAGAAAGGGGATTTAAGTGAATATGAATGTGGCATGGTTGTTGGTGCCGGACGGGCTGGCTGCTGATCTTCTGAGATTTTCACGCACAACCTTCTCTAGGGTTTACAAAGAATGCTCCAAAAAAAGAGAAAATATCCAGTGAGCGGCAGTTGTGTAGAAAAAAATGCCTTGTTGATGTCAGAGGAGAATGGGCAGACTGGTTTGAGATGATAGAAAGGCAACAATATAATAAAGTCAAATAAAATATTCTTACAACCAAGATATGCAGAATACAATCTCTGAATGCACAACACGTCGAACCTTGAAGCAGATGGGCAACTGCAGCAGAAGACCACACCGGTACCACTCCTGTCAGCTAAGAACAGGAAACTGAGGCTACAATTCACACAGGCTCACCAAAATTAGACAATAAAAGATTGGAAAAACGGTGCCTGGTCTGATGAGTCTACATTTCAGCTGCAACAATCAGATGATAGGGTTAGAATTTGGCATAAACAACATGAAAGCATGGATCCATCCTGCCTTGTATAAACGGTTCAGGCTGGTGGTAGTGGTGTAATGGTGTGGGGGATATTTTATTGGCACACTTTGGGCCGCTTATTACCAATTGAGCATTGCTTAAATGTCATGGCCTACCTGAGTATTGTTGCTGACCATGTCTATCCCTTTATGACTACAGTGTACCCATCTTCTGTTGGCTACTTCCAGCAGGATAATGCACCATGTCACAAAGCTCAAATCATCTCAAACTGTTTTTTTGAACATGACAATGAGTTCACTGTACTCCAATGGCTTCCATAGTCACCAGATCTCAATCCCATAGAACACCTTTGGGATGTGGTGGAACGGGAGATTCGCATCATGAATGTGCAGCCGACAAATCTGCAGCAACTGCATGATGCTATCATGTCAATATGGACCAAAATGTTTGAGGAATTTTTCCAACACTTTGTTGAATCTATGCCACAAATAATTAAGGCAGTTCTGAAGGCAAAAGAGGATCCAACTCGGTACTAGCAAGGTGTGCCTAATAAAGTGGCTGTTAAATGTATATATATATATATATATATATATATATATATATGCTCTGGGAGCCAAATTCTCTTGAAATGGCCCTGAGAGGGCTGTATGTGCCAGTAGTAACTTCTCTGCAGCTGCTTACAAGTACATAACATATACATGGAATTTTCTATGACACAATTACAACAGTATTACTGTAAATGAACTGTGTTCACAACTGTGAGTTGGAAAAATTAAGACTGTATATAAGATTTCAGTATTCCTCTTAGAGGAAATAATTTATTTAAAGGGACAGTATACACCAATTTTCATATAATTGCATGTAATAGACACTACTATAAAGACTAATATGCAAAGATACTGATATAAAAATCCATAATCCATAAAACCATTTAAAGACGTACTTAGAAGCTCCCAGTTTAGCTCTGTTGAAAAGATTAGGTGGAACACTCACTGAAGGTGGTTGTATACCAAAAAAAAAAAAAACACTCCCCCCTTCTTCTGCATATGAAAATAATATTTACAAAAACAGGAGCAAACTTGAGTAGATATACATCAGTATACTTTGGGGCTTGGTTAGGAGTCAAAATCATGTTATTTAAAAATATACAAAACTATACTTTTTTTTTTTTATTAAAAAACCCTGTATAGGCTATATACATATAATGGATCATCTACAAAACATTTATGCAAAGAAAATCTAGTGTATAATATCCTTTTAAAATAATCTTTTAACACAAAGTATAAAGGTTCTAGTTGCTTGAGACTATTATGGTTTATAATGAATGAACTTATGATTGACACATTTCACACTGTTTTAAATCCATTAACTTTATGAGAATAACGGAACACAATTTAGCTTGTCACTTATTAAATTGTAGTCATGACCCTAGGATAACATATTTAAATATAGCATGTCAAATTGTTAAGTCAATAAATTATTTAACTATCTAACATTGAAAAAAATGAAGATTGGTATTTGCTCTCATATAATCTTAAATTCATATTTGATAAAGTATATATTTCTAAGATGTGTTCATTGGGCCTAGATAATGTATGCTGTGTATCCTTCTATTTATCAACAGTTTAAAGTAACATGAAACCCAATTTTTTTCTTTCATGAATCAGAAGTAAATTGGAAAGTTGTATATACACATATTAACACATAAATATATATGTATATAAGCATATACGTATATATTCACAGGGAACACACAGTTCCCATAGACTGCAATTTAAAGGCACTTTTCAGTGCACCTCATACCAGCACATTTAACCCCATAAAACTGCTTCATGTAGTTTTCTATAAAAAATGTAACAATGCTATTATTGATTTATTTTTAAAAATGGAAACAAACACTATAGTTTGGGGGCGAATGGGGCACTTTTCGGAGCCCGTTTGCGGGCGCATGATAAATTAGCGCTCCACTTGTAATCTAGCCCAAAATCAGCTATTTTTGTTTTTAAATTTTTTATGCTGCAGTCAGCTGTTACTGAGGGGTTCTTGCAAAAGGAGCTGCCAGACTTGCTGTGCTGTTCCTGTTAAAGGGACACTGAACCCAATTTTTTTCTTTCATGATTCAGATAGAGCATGGAATTTTAAGCAACTTTCTAATTTACTCCTATTATCAATTTGTCTTCGTTCTCTTGTTATCTTTATTTGAAAAAGAAGGCATCTAAGCTTTTTTTTGGTTCAGAACTTTTTTATTGGTGGATGAATGTATCCACCAATCAGCAAGGACAACCCAGGTTGTTCCCCAAAAATGGGCCGGCATCTAAACTTACATTCTTGCATTTCAAATAAAGATACCAAGAGAATAAAGAAAATTTGATAATAGGAGTAAATTAGAAAGTTGCTTAAAATGTCATGCTCTATCTGAATCACAAAAGAAAAAATTTGGGTACAGTGTCCCTTTAAACATAAAATTTACTGCAACCCCATGCTACTCTTTATGGAAGTTCCCCTCTTTTCCTCTCTCCGCTCCAATTGGCTGACTTGGTTGCCAGCAATAAGGTCTGCTCTGTAGTTGCAGTCTTGGAGGGACTTAGTAAGCAAATTCAAAGTAAGTTTCCTTGTTTTGTTGTCCCCAGCTTTAACCCTTACAGGTTGTTGACAGCAGTATATTGATCACATTATTTGCATTTATGTACTGCTAAGTATATCTGTTTTCCAATGTCTTAGATGAGCTTAGGGAGCCAAATCTAAATTAAATATATTAGATAGTTTGTTGTCCTATATATATGTATATAAATCTGTGTGTTCTGCTAGTGTGTGAATATTATTATGTATGCTGTGTAGTTTATGTATACATGTGTGCATGCTATGCAGTGTGTATTTTGTGTACTTTTTGTATAGTTGTGACTATGCTGTGAATTTGTGTAAATATGTTGTGTAGTGTGTGTGTATATGTGTATGCTGTGTAGTGAGATGTATGTGTGTGTGTATATGTGTATGCTGTGTAGTGAGATGTATGTGTGTGTGTATATGTGTATACTGTGTAGTGAGATGTATGTGTGTGTGTATATGTGTATGCTGTGTAGTGAGATGTATGTGTGTGTGTATATGTGTATGCTGTGTAGTGAGATGTATGTGTGTGTGTATATGTGTATGCTGTGTAGTGAGATGTATGTGTGTGTGTATATGTGTATGCTGTGTAGTGAGATGTATGTGTGTGTGTATATGTGTATACTGTGTAGTGAGATGTATGTGTGTGTGTATATGTGTATACTGTGTAGTGAGATGTATGTGTGTGTGTATATGTGTATACTGTGTAGTGAGATGTATGTGTGTGTGTATATGTGTATGCTGTGTAGTGAGATGTATGTGTGTGTGTATATGTGTATGCTGTGTAGTGAGATGTATGTGTGTGTGCAGTGTATAAATTGAAACGTTGTACTTGTTCCTTGTGTACTTCCTTAATCTGCTGTAACATGCATTTCTTCTGCTTGTCGGCTAGCTTTTAAATTACAATGAATCTGATCCAAAAATGTGATATGAAAATGTAGCAAGATAGGTAATAGATTCTTCTTTTGCTTTTGAAAAAAATCATAGAGGTGTGCATCTATCTATCTCTCGCTATATATACTGTATATACAGGTTTATATATATATATATATATATATATATATATATATATATATATATATATATATATATATATATATATATATATATATGTGTTATATAATTTAGATGTCATCTAGAAAGAGGATAAATTACATATTAGAAAGGGAACTCTTATGTAGTTATGGAAGGTAGGTTTATTATTACATTAAAGCCAGCTCCAGGGGAGAAATCCACTACTGGGACCTAGATGAACACATCTGATGAGCCAATGACAAAAGGCATATGTGCATCATGGTCGCCAATCACAAGCTAGCCCCAGTATTGCAATTGCTGCTCATGAATCTGCATAGTTATTCCTTTCATCACAGAGTACCAAGAGAACAAATCCAATTTTATAACAGGATTAAATTGAGTCTATTAAAAAGTCTTTTAACAACTCACTTATATGAAACAAATGGAAAAATACGTCTATACCCTACTGGGGAAGACTGACTTATATATTAAGGTGTGGGAAGGCTGGACAGAGCTATATGCTTAGGGAATGAGAGAAGGTGACGAATAGTGGGGAATAGAGATTTAGATAATAAACTCACCAGTCAAAACAGATTACCCCATCCCTCTTCCTTCTTCCCTTTACCCCCCCCCCCCCCACCTGCATGCTCACTTTAACCCCCCCCCCATTCTCTTTACCCCTCAATTTTACTTTTTTTTTCTCTCTCTCTTCCCCCCCTTTTTTCTTCTGAAAGAGAGAATTTTTTGCAGATTTGATAAGTAGTGTCGATAGTCCACTGGCAGTCGAAGACTAACACTTCCTGACATGTCCTCTAATTTTATACATTTAGCAGGAGCAACTTGTTATGACTCCCTATATTATGTAAATTCTCAGTCAATAAATACATTTCTATTATAATCAGTCTATCACTCTATAAGATGTATAAGTTTTTCTGGATGTTCAAATTATATAAATTTGTTATGCGTTCATATAGGAAACAAAAGGAAAAAAGAGGTAATACTTGATTATGTATATTTTATTTTGTATTTGCATACAATGTCCTTTATTTTCATTATGTTTTATGTGTTTTTGGAGAGATACATATATGATGTCTGACTTAAGATTTCTCTATTCTCTTATATGAAGATGTTTCATTGTCACATAGATAAACAATGTCTTGTATGCAAAACTTACCAAAATGATACAAAATGTATACTATGTTTATGTTTTTTCTTTCTCGTATTGCCTCAATAAAAAATTTTGATTTAAAAAAAAAAAAAAAGTTTTTTTAAAATGGTATGCTATATCTGAACCATTAAAGTTTAATTTTGACATTTGTATACCTATAAATATGCTAACATTTTCACTAAATGTAACAATTGTAGATATATTTGTGGCACTAGGTCCTGTTAAAATTTGCATTTTGCCACTGTTTGTCATATTTGCATTTCTTGAGCTACTTCCACTTGGATGGACAAAATAATGTCTTTCTTTGCACTGATTACAGAAAATGTCCATAGTTGGTCATAATAAAAATACACTAGAAAAACAATAAAATAAAATGTTTTTTTCATGTTGATGCCCTTGTTTTTTTTTGTTTTTTTTTTACCAATTTACACAAATTACAGAACATATCTGGAAACACTTGAAATGTATTATAAAAGGAAACAGAAACATATATTAAACAACCTATATCATGAGGTCAGCATTAATATAATACTATATGAATCATAGTTACTTTCCTGCATTTATATATTGTAATAACACAGGCCACTACAAAGTGAATTTAATTATTCTGTTTCTTCAAAACAATTAAATCCCTATAAAATCTAATGAAACTGTAACTGTTTGCAGCATGCATTAGTTTCCACACTGTTTGTTTTTCAGGAGGAAATGCCCAGCAGCAATGTCATTCTCATCTACTTGAAAATATTGCAAAATTATATAAATTAGTCAAAGAAATGTCACGGACAAAAACTAATTGATAAGGGCACAAGGCTAAGAATACAAGCTTTAAGTGTGGATCCTAGCCCCTCACTTTGACTGGTATCTGAGATTGCTTGACTCCAGTGATGCACAGCAGCATTTGTTGACGCACATCTACTTGTGCACTGGCAGCAGCACTAGTAGATATAGGGATAAAAATGAAATAAATACATGATATAATATAGCTATCTTGCATTTTTTGATAAATCTATTTGCACCATGTTTTTAACACATGTAATACAAGTCCCACTCTCCACTTCGCATCAAATTTGACACAATACTTCGCACCAAATTTGAAGCAATTCTTCACACCAAATTTGACGCAGTACTTCGCACCAAATTTGACGCAATACTCAAACTCCTAAAAAAAAACACAAACTAATAAAATTTTCCACCACTTTTTATTGGGAAATGCATAATCACGTGATTAATGAAATCAGCCAATCTGATTTAAAAATATATTTTCTACTATCACTAACGAATCAAATTGCTCTATACTTGTGTCATTGATCATTCATCAGAACTTGTAAGTGCCATTTGTTACATTGTGCATTATACTTTGAAAGTATGTATATGTGAAATTAGTATTAAAGATAAACAGTTATGGTGACATTAGACCGCACAGTGTAATATTTTTGACAATGATTTTAATAATCAAATGATATTTGATTTAATATAATCTTAAGATAATAGCTCAAAGAGATAGTCTACCTAACATTAAACTGTCATGAATCAGATACAGCAGAAATTAAAATCACCTCTTTAATGTCATCCTATTTTCTTCCTTCTCTTGAATTTTATTTTCAATAAGAAATGTCATCTTAAAATGCCAGCCTATTTTTTAACACCTGTGTAGGAGTCGTGTTTAAAACTAGACTTCAATTATGAATTGATACACAGGTGCAGAAAGAAAACTGGCCCAGCTCTAAAAATACCCATTGTTTGCAAATAAATACATATGATACCTTGATGATAACATGTTATATTCACAATTATTGTTCAGAATAATAATATATTTACAATATATACATATAGTGGTATAAATGAACACAGAGATATAAAAGACAACATTGTTTAGAACAATAAAAAATAATTTCGGGACATGTAAATATGTTTGCAAAAGATTTCTGGCATAACACACACATATATATATATATATATATATATGTGCAAAGATCTATGTATAAATTCTAGCATTAATAATCATTTAAAAAAAATAAAAAAACACGAGATAAGCATATCACAAATACACATACAGTACATTTATGAGAAAATATCATATGCCAGATTTTTTGTATAAAAAAATAACTTTCTATGAGATATTGTTTGTTCAGGTATAAATCTAGCTATTTCTTGGACGTTAACAGATTAAAAATAAAAGATTTGCTTTAGAAAAAATGTGCTTGTTCATGGACAGTAATGAAATGGTATAAATAATGTTGTAAAAAAAAAAAAGAAAAAACTGTCTTCATTTGATAGACATTCAGGGTAGATCATTTGAAAAATTAGGATAACCTCAACATCGATGACTCTTATTTATCAACAGTCCGATGCTAATCGCGCCGGACTTGATGCACCTGTTTTTGACAGACTTCTTGATAAATAAGGCCGTTGAATGTAGATTTGCACCAGCGATGCATGATGAGCGTATATATATATAGATTGATGCCTTGATAAATTGGCCCCCAAGTCTGACACGCTGAGCTGTGCACATACAAACAGTGATTACCATACAAAAAACTATACAATAATTCTGAAACTGTGTGTGGCGCACAGTTCACTGTGCGCCACACACAGTGATTGTTTACTATGCAACACTATATAATAGGTCTGACACACTGAGCTGTGCACCACACACACTGATTTATTACTATATACAAAATCTGACACTATGAGCTGTGCACATACCCTCATTGAATGATTACTATACAACACTATACAATAAATCTGACATGCTGAGCTGCGCACATACACACAGTGATTGTCATACAACACTATACAATAAGTCTGACACACTGAGCTGTGACCCACACACTGTGATTGATTACTATACAACACTATACAATAAATCTGACACACTGAGCTGTGACCCACACACAGTGATTGATTACTATACAACACTATACAATAAGTCTGACACACTGAGCTGTGAACCACACACTGTGATTGATTACTATACAACACCATACAATAAGTCTGACACAATGAGCTGTGACCCACACACTGTGATTGATTACTATACAACACTATACAATTGACACACTGAGCTGTGACCCACACACAGTGATTGATTACTATACAACACTATACTTGTGAACTGCTTGTGCAATACCGCCCCCTGACGATTCTTGGCTAATCGTCCGCAAGCAGAGGGTGTCAATCAGCCCGATCATATAGGATCGGGGGGATTGATGTCCGCGGCCTCAGAGCAGGCGGACAAGTTATGGAGCAGCGGAGCTTGATAATTCGGCCCCTAAGTCTGACACGCTGAGCTGTGCACACACACAGTGATTGATTGCCATAAAACACTATACAACAAGTCTGACACACTGAGCTGTACACCATACACTAATTGATTACTATTCAACACTATACAGTAAGTTTGACACGATGAGCTGTGCACATGCACACAGTGACTGATTATAAAACCACACTATACAATAAGTCTGACACATGGAGCTGTGCACCACACACAGTCCTTGATTATTATACAACACTATACAATAAGTCTGACACACTGAGCTGTGCACCACACACAGTGATTGGTCACTATACAAAGCTATACAATAAGTCTATCATGCTAAGCTGTGCACATACACAGAGTGATTGATTACTATACAACACTACACAATAAGTCTATCACGCTATGCTGTGCACATACACAGAGTGATTGCTATACAACACTATACAAATCCTACTCTAGGATTGATTACATCCTATTAAGTCAAATACTAATCCCATTATTATCCAGGGCAAATATTTGTACTTGTACCTGGTCTGACCACGCATTAGTGGAAACGACCATAAACGGAATCACTAACCATAATTGGACACAAAACTGGGTACTCAATCCCAGGTTACTAGGGGATCCACTGATTGTTCATGTTCAAAAAATTCAAACAAATATAACCCAGTTTATAGAAAACAATACAGGCTCCACTACCAATCCGCTATTCATATGGGGAGATTTAAAAGCCTCAGTCAGAGGAGACCTTATAGATGAGTCGTCCAAACTCAATAAAGCTCATAGGCATAGATTAGAGACACTAAAAAGACAGATTGAGGACCTAAAACGTAGTGAAATTGACCGCCCACTTAGGAAGACAGCCCACATATTAAAACAAAAAAACAAAGAGCTAGATAACCTTTTGACGGAAGATGCTGCTAGAGCAATTAAACTATTGGACACTCATTATTTTGTACATGCAAACAAGCCAGATAGAATGTTGGCAAATAAATTAAAAGAAATTACGAGGGCTACTGCAGTACCCCAACTGCAAACTAAAAATGGGAATACAACCAATAATCCATTAGAAATAGCAAACCAGTTTGCAGATTTGTATGCAGAACTTTATAACTTACCCGTCACTCTGGGAAAGTAGATAGGAAACTTGCCTTAAACAAGTTTTAGAGAATAGTAAGCTTCCCTCATTGCTGTCTGCAGACACCCAAGCTTTGAATGCACCAATTACCCTAGCTGAAGTACTACTAGCCATTACAGACCTGAAGTCCAACAAGACACCAGGATGGATATACAGGTGTTTTCTATAAAACATTTAAAAATATTATAGCTCCACAATTAGTGACAATCTTCAACTCCATTATGCAAGGTAGTGCAATCCCCAATGAGATGCTTCTAGTGAGAATATCAGTAATCCCCAAGCCAGAAAAGAACAAAGAACACTGCATGAATTACAGGCCCATATCTTTAATAAACCAAGATATCAAATTATTTCTAAAATATTAGCTAATAGATTAAATGGACCCCTAACTTCCTTAATTCACTCGGACCAAGTAGGGTTCATTAGAGCAAGAGAAGTGCCAGATAATATCTGAAAAGTCATTGATCTAATAATTTTTGCATCATTGGAGGGAGTGTTTTCTCTGCTTCTATCAATGGATGCGGAGAAGGCATTTGATAGAGTTGATTGGGACTATATGCATGCCGTATTGGAGAAGGTGGGAATGAAGGGAGAGTTTCTCAATGCCATTAAAGCCTTATACTCTACACCAACAGCTTATATTAGATCAGCGAGCTACCAGTCCAGGAATGTAGAAATCCGGAACGGAACAAGACAGGGATGCCCTTTATCCTGGCTGTTATTTGCCCTTTGTATTGAACCACTTGCTGTTAAAATTAGGGAGTGCCCAGACATTACAGGTATCTCGATAGCAAAGAAACACTACAAGATGGCATTGTTTGCAGATGATGTCAGGCTATAAAATTAACAAAGATAAATGTGAGGCTCTGATCATTAATCTCCCAGCACACACTAAGAACATTTTAGAACTTAATTTTTCCTTCAAATGGGCCAAAAAGACAATTAAGTATTTGGGGATCAATCTTACCACTGATATTCATTCCCTATATCAAAATAATTATAAGCCCCTCCCCTCAAACATAAGACACCTTATGTCCAAATTGTCAAAATTTAAGCTATCCTTTATGGGACAAATAGTGGCGTCCAAAATGACAATTCTGCCCAAGCTGCTCTACTTATTTAGGTCCCTACCAATTTCTGTGCCGCTTATTGAGCTTAATAACTTACAAAAAGATATTCTTGCTTTTACCTGGAATAATAAAAGGGCTAGGATTAATAAGCATATAATGACCAGACATAGAGCTGGAGGTGGATTAGGCATACCACATCTTTCTTCCTATTATAATGCTGCAAGATTGGCACAGACTTCTTTATGGCACCATGTAACAAGGGATATACAGTGGATACATCTAGAGGCAGACATAGTGGGAATTAAAGATATTGCAAAATTGTTATAGGCCCCTAAAATGAATAGACCTCACATGGGAAAGAATTATATAGCAAATTCACACACATTATTTATGTGGGATAGAACAACACTAAAATACCCTTTACTAAACAGTAGAGCAACAGCAGCGCCACTGGTAGATCTCAATACATCTATTGACAAAACGGTACAAAGCAAATGGGAAAACAGAGGCTTATACAGAATAGCGGACTCCTTTGTTAACGGGAAGATTAGGACAATCCAGCAATATAATGAATTAGACCAAACAGGCATACTTGGTTCCACTATTTGCAATTAAGATCCAAAGTGATAGAGGTTATAAGCAACTCTCATCCATGTAACCCTACCCTGTTTGAAATTTTATGTTTAGCTAAAATGAGAATGAAAGGGTCAATTGCCAGACTATACCCCATATTTAATATCACTGACCCTAGCCTTAAAACATCTCTGATGACAAAGTGGGAGACTGACTTGGGTAAAGAATGGTCCATCCAACAGTGGACTAAAACACTGAGACAGGGCACCTCCTTTTCCCTTAACTCTGCATTACAAGAACATTTTATAAAATCATCATTCAGATAGTATTTCTACCCTACTAAGTTGTGCAGGATGGGGGGGGGGGGGAGAGAGGCACTAGCAGATGCTTTAGAGGATGTGGAGAGTAAGGCAATTATATCCATATGTGGTGGCACTGCCCCAAAATTCAGCCACTATGGCAAAATGCAGCTATCTTACTAAGTACAGTTTTTGAAAGGGAAGTAGAACTTCTCCCTGAACATGGTCTACTGCATTTCCCAATGGAGAAGTTTACACTGAAACAAAATAAACTAATTGCAGTAATATGCACTGCAGTAAGGCTAGTTATAGCTATGTTTTGGAAAACAGAACCAAAACAAAATATAAAGCACTAGGGAGCAAATAGAGCAACTAGTTTCAAAATGTAATATCTTTTTTTTTTTAAAACTAGTTGCTCTATTTGCTCTATTTTAAACTAACTCCTACACCTTTGGAGTATTTTATTTGTGCAGATATCTTGTGGCTGAATAACCCTCTGCTATGTGTTTTTTGTGCAGTATTGGCCATTATAAACAGGCCTTGGGAGCGAGAATGCATATCCTGTAAAAGAAAGCTGCAAAAAATTCACTGGGTTTCTAGCCTAGTATATCTAATTGCTTTTCCCTGTTAAAGCTTTTCTGTTTCCAGTGGCCATTGGTTACTATTGGAAGGTGTGTCCACAGATTGCTGGTTCAAGTTTGGAGGCCGGTTGCTGCTTATTATTATGTAAGTACGGATGTAACTTCCCCTGCTATTTGCTGTGTGACATTTACTAAGAGGATTCCTTGTCCGTAGGGGAAATACCATCATTGGCTGCGACTGCCTCTTTTGTCCTGGGAACGCTCCTCTTACAACTATACACAGAACAGCATCCTTGTATGAGCGTGGGTCCACATAGTAACAAGCCGAAAAATCGTCCACTCCTGGGAACTGTTTCTTATGCATGAACTTTTGGTTTAAGGAGTTTTTTATACTAATTTTCTTTTTTTCTTAATTTTGTGATTTTTTTATTGTATGTCTTGAATAGGTCGACCTATATTGTAATAAAGTTTTTTATATATAGATATGCAATTCTAGTATTTGTTGCTGGCATCTTCTATAGAATTGAATTTTTTCACATAGAATTTTTTTTTCATATATAATTTTTTCCAATTTTGAAAAGATTTCTTTCACACATAATTCATAATTCACAATTTATATTTACATGTATTATACATATTGCCTATTATAGTAGTATCATATTAGTATCAGGTTAGGTGTTTTATTATTATATATATTCTATAATCCTTACTCTTAAGCTGGTTTCAGCGCTCCCTAGTGCTTTGTATTTTGTATTGATTAGTCCTGTAGGTCTTTGAGGGTAACCTATTTTTTCTAGTTGGAGTTTGTAGTAATTTATATTTTTTGGCGCTGGTCACTTAAGTCTATTTTTTGGAAAACAGAACCACCAGGTTTTTACTTAAAGGGATACTAAACCCAATTTTTTTTCTTTCATGATTCAAATAGAGCATTCGATTTTAAGCACCTTTCTATTTTACTCCTATTATCAATTTGTCTTTGTTCTCATGCTATCTTGATTTGAAAAAGCAGTACTGTAAGCTTTAGAGCCGGACCATTTTTTGCTCAGCACCTGGGTAGCACTTGCTGATTTGTGGCTAAATGTAGCAAACCAATCAGCAAGCGCTACCCAGGTCCTGAACTAAAAATGGTCCGGCTCCTAACCTTTCATTACTGCTTTTTCAAATCAAGATAACATGAGAACAAAGAAAAAATTGATAATAGGAGTATATTAGAAAGTTGCTTAAAATGGCATGCTCTAGCTGAATCATTAAAGAAAACATTTGGGTTTAGTGTACCTTTAATAGAGCAAAAAAATTGAATTCTTCTATAGGATGTCCAGTTCAGCAGCAGACCTGCTTTCCACTAGGGACCAATTTGTTGCCCTCTGGGAACCCTGGATCATGTATATAGAAGCTAGACATAGAACTCGCCAGAACTTAGCAAATGATTAATACATTGTATTATAGGGGAGGTGAAGAAGATCTATATTGTTCAGGATTGCCCACTGTATTCTCTAATGTTTTAGAATGGATGTTTTGATTAAACTGAAAACTATTGTATGAGATATTGAAATATTTGTTTTGCTATCTACATTTTCAATATTGTAATGATGTATTATATGACTTATGCTAATAAAAGCGTTTTCAACAACAACACTATACAATAAGTCTGACATGCTGAGCTGTGCACCACACACAGTGATTGATCACTATACAACACTATACAATAAGTATCATGCTGAGCTGTGCACGTACACACAGTGATTGATTGCTATACGACACTATACAATAAGTTTATCACGCTGAGCAGTGCACCACACACAGTGATTGATCACTATACAACACTATACAATAAGTATCATGCTGAGCTGTGCATGTACATTGCTTGTGCAATGCCGTCCCCTGCAAATTCATGGCCAATCAGCCGCTAGCAGGGGGTGTCAAACAGCCCGATCGTATAGGATCGGGCAGATTGATGTCCGCAGCCTCAGAGCAGGTGGACAAGTTATGAAGCAGTGGTCTTTAGAAGGCTTGCACTGAAACAGGAGCAATAAACTCCATTCGAAGCTAGATCATTCGGCCCCAATAAGTCTGACACACTGAACTGTGCACACACACAGTGATCAATCAGTATACAACACTATACAATAAGTCTGACACACTGAACTGTGCACACACACAGTGATCAATCAGTATACAACACTATACAATAAGTCTGACACACTGAACTGTGCACACACACAGTGATCAATCAGTATACAACACTATACAATAAGTCTGACACACTGAACTGTGCACACACACACAGTGATCGATCAGTATACAACACTATACAATAAGTCTGACATGCTGAGCTGTCACATACACAGTGATTATTTAATATACAACACTATGCAATAAGTCTGACACACTGAGCTGTGCACATACATGTTAGTGGGAAGAGTGGATCAGATAGCATGGCTATGTAAGTAACTTTACTTATTTATGGGGGGGGCGGGGGGAATTAAATACTTTCCAGCATTTTTTAGACATATTTTTTAATACAAACTACTTTTACTTAATTGGCACTTTTTAGGATATGCAGACTGCGATCGCAACATGTTTTATGCCACTTTAAGTTTATGGGATTTTAAACTCATAAGACAGTTTTTTAAATTTCAAATATCTCAATAACTACTTAACCAAATATGATATGAACGTTGGAAAAATCAATTTATAATACACAGCTGTTCTCACCTTACTCAGCACAGAGATTCGGTATTCACACAACAAGCAACATTCACAAGCAAAAATATGCTTATGGTACCATCTTGGATTTTAGTGTAAAATAACTCAAAATATATAAAAAAAAATACTAATCAGACAAATTTTCACCTGGCAGATCCTCACAACACAATCTATTCAAATGCCAACGTTCAGACAAATCCATGCAGCTGATTTTTAGATAAACTTGTCCGAATCTCCAATGTTAAGTCTATGGCATTTTCAACTCATACCCCTGTTCTTTCAATCTCAAATTTTTCAAAAAATATTAGTAGTTAGTGATTCCCAGCCCAGATCTAACTGCCAAATGTCAGCAAAATATGTCATTCCACACCAAAGATATGAGCATTTGAAAAAACATTTTATTAAAAATTTTTTATGAAACACGTTCTCAACTAAAACTATTTAAATTAAAATATTTATTAACCCCTGGGATCCAGCACTCACTCAGTCCTAGCAGCTGCACTCCAAAGTTAACATGTGACAATGAAGGTTAGAAGGCACTCTCTGTTTACAGGTAACAAAGCACTATTAAATGCTTTGCTACTTATAGAGTGCCTTCTAACCTTCATTGTTGTATATCTATATATAGTGTATATATGAGTAGCGCTACCCTGGATAGCGCTTGCTGATTGGTGGCTACATTTAGCTACCCAGGAGCTGAACCTAAAATGGGCCAGCTCCTAAGCTTTCATTCCTGCTTTTCAAATAAAGATACAAAGAGAACAAATAAAAAATTATATTAGGAGTAAATTAGAAAGTTGCTTAACCCCAGGCACATCCTACAAAAACTGATCCTTAATGACCAAGGACATGCCTCGCACATCCTCAGGGGTTTCAAACACTGGAAGCGATTGTGATTATGCCCAGCAGTTAACCCCTTATCTGCTGGGTATAATACAAGTGTGGTGTGCAGCGGCATTTGGCGGCCTTCTAATTACCAAAAAGCAATGCCAAAGCCATATATGTCTGCTATTTCTGACCAAAAGGGATCCCAGAAAAGCATTTACAACCATTTGCACCATAATTGCACAAGCTGTTTGTAAATAATTTCAGTGAGAAACCTAAAGTTTGTGAAAAAGTTAACAATTTTTTTTATTTGATCGTATTTGGCGGTGAAATGGTGGCATGAAATAAACCAAAATTGGCATAGATCAATACTTTGGGTGGTCTACTAAAAAAAATATATACATGTGAAGGGTTATTCAGGGATTTCTGACAGATATCAGTGTTACATTGTAAAAATCGCTAATTTTGAAAAAAAATGATTGGGAAATAGTGCTACTTGTACTTATTGCCCTATAACTTGCAAAGAACATGTAAACATTGGGTATTTCTAAACTCAGGACAAAATTTAGAAACTATTTAGCATGGGTGTTTTTTTGTGGTTGTAGATGTGTAACTGATTTTGGGGGTCAAAATTTCAACATATTTTATAATTTTTTTCTTGCAAATTATAAGATATGATGAAAATAATAGTATCTTTAGAAAGTCCATTTAATGGCAAGAAAAACGGTATATAATATGTGTGGGTACAGTAAGAGGAAAATTACAGCTAAACACAAACACTGCAGAAATGTAAAAATAGCCCTGGTCCTTAAAGGGACAGTGTACACCAGAATTTTTATTGTTTTAAAAGATAGATAATCCCTTTATTACCCATTCCCCAGTTTTGCATAACCAACACAGTTATAATAATATACTTTTAACTTCTGTGATAATCTTGTATCTAAGCCTCTGCAAACTGCCCCTTTATTTCAGTTCTTTTGACAGACTTTCAGTCTAGCCAATCAGTGCCTGCTCCCAGATAACTTCACGTGCACGAGTACAGTGTTATCTATATGAAATACGTGAACTAACACCCTCTAGTGGTGAAAAACTGTTAAAATGCATTCTGAAAAGAGGTGGCCTTCAAGGTCTAAGAAATTAGCATATGAACCTCCTAGGTTAAGCTTTCAACTAAGAATACCAAAAGAAAAGCAAAATTGGTGATAAAAGTAAATTGGAAAATTGTTTAAAATTACATACCCTATCTGAATCATGAAAGTTTATTTTGGCCTAGACTGTCCCTTTAATGGTAAGAAAATTGAAAAATGGTCTGGTCACTAAGGGGTTAAAATGGCATGCTCTATTCGATTCATAAAAGAAAAAATTTGGATTTAGTATTCCTTTAATAAACACTAGAATTTAGCAAATATGCATAAATTACTTAGTAAATGGTTATTTCATACTTTAGTCAGTGTTATATACACTACTGGGAAAGGCATGGCCAATAGAAAAAATAAACTGCATTTAAAAAATGGAACATTTAATGGGGTCGATTTATCAAGCCCCATATGGCCCCTAATGCATCTGTTTCAGGCTCGCCGGAAACAGGAGTTAAGAAGCAACGGTTTTAAGACCGCTGCTCCTTATCTCGTCCGCCACCTATGAGGCGGCGGACAGCAATCAGCACGATCGCATACGATCGGTTGGTCGACACTCCCTGCTAGCGACCGATTGGCCGCTAATGTGCAGGGGGCGGCATTGCACAATCATTTCTAGTAAAATGCTTGTGCAATAATAAATGCAGACAGCCTATGCTGTCGGCATTTATTGATGTGCAGCGGACATGATCGCTACAGCGGATCATGTCCATTCGCACTTTGATAAATCGGCCCCAATGTATGCATAACAAGTAGAGCAAACCTCATTCAGAAAATGAGAATGCATAAAGTACATAAAAAAGATGAAAGGGTCAGAATAGACAAATACAGCTAGACAGCTGCAGGAAAGCTTTATTATTGTATCATATAGAAATAAAAATAGGGCACAAAATAATGATCTTTGACAATTTACTTGCAATATGTTTTATATATACGATGTGGTATGATGATTACTGTTTACATCATTCTTCATATTATTATTTTTTTCTCTAAATATTCAAACTGAAAAGTAGAAGTTAGAACAAGATTATTAAAGAAACATTAAAAATGCAAAATAATGCTAAGGGACAGATTATGAGTGGAGCTCAAACGTTTGCATCTGAACAATAAGGGGTTTATTGCGGGGGTTTGCGCTTGTCGGGCTAACCACTGGTATTACAAGCTGAAAGTAAAAACGATTATTTTAGCCCAATCGCGATTTATGTTAGAATGATTACCGCAACTTCAGAGCCCTGGTAAACTGTATTGAAAAAATATAAAAGTTCACAAAACACATCAAAAATACATTATAAAGTACATTTACACTCATAATAACACCATCTAATAATAAAAAAACAGATATGTGTTCTTAGGTGTTAGAAAAAAACAAAAGACAGGCAAAGGGCTTTAACATTAACATACATACATCTCTAAAGATGGATATGTATGAATGACCAGAGAGTGCAAGGCTTTTGTTCGCATCTACTGAATTTACTAGCATCCTGGCGGTTGTTTGACGGAGTGAGAGTGCACATCCCAGCTCTCTCTCTCTCTTTATATATATATATATATATATTATATATAAACAATATAAGAAGAGATCACCAGCGCTAATATCCTGAAAGAACAGAACTGCTCTATGTATTGGTATCCCTCCCAATTAAGATTAATAAAGATTACACAAAAACATGCTGTATATACGATGTTATATTTATGTACAATTATTTCAAAATTACAAAATAATTCATAGTTAATTATATAGAAACTCGTGCTGCTGGGTAGGTTGACAGTGTACCCCTTGCCACTGGGAAATGTAATGTAATAAAGAGTAAATTTAAAAAACAAGCGCACAGAGCTTACAGTTTCTAATTAAAAAAAAAGTTCAGGTCAATTATGTAATCCTAATAGATTCCGCCTTTACCTTTACTCCAAGTATGTATATATATCTCAGTGAGATAGATGGTTTTAGGCTTACCAGATTAAACCTCAATCATATGAGGTAAGAAGAATGCTCTAGGAAAGGCAAGTAACACCACCCTTTGTCTGCCACTTGTTGGACAGCTGGAATAATTCCTTTTTGATGAACAAAATGTTCCAGGAAAGGTAAGGCACCACCCTTTGTCCATCACTGGTCAGATATAATTTCTCATGGGGGGGAAGATGATCTTCGTAGGAGGATGATCTTTGCACTCCACACGTTTAGTTCAAATGAAAAGGATACAAAATTGCATAGTGTGATACAGTAAGATCACATTTATTGACATTTATTTATTGACATTTATTAAAGCTTTACAGATATACACTTACACTTTTTGTCCTCACTTTTTGTCCTCAATCAGAATGAGGTAAGGTACAGGTAGAGTTAATCCCAAAATACTCTTAGGAAAACAGATTTTACGAATATATCTCTCAGTAAGATAGATGGTTGTAAGCTTACCGGATTAAACCTCAATCATATGAGGTAGGAAGAAGGCTCCAGGATAGGCAAATAACACTACCCTTAGTCCGCCACCTTTTCAATAGCTGGGATAATTCCTCTTTAGTGAAATGAATACTTAAGGAAAGGCAAGGCACCACCCTTTATCCTCCAATAGTCAGATATGCTTTCTCATAGATAGACTATGATCTTAGGAGGAGGAGGATCTTTGCACTCCACACGTATAGTTTAAATAGAAGGAATACAATGTCGCATAGTATAATACAGTAAAATAACGAGCAGTTTTCATTCACCGCTAACTTACCTACAGCGCTGGTATTACGGGTTTTTACAAAAATTTTAAGCAAAATTTTGCTCATTACCGCACTCCAATACCAGCGCTGCTTACGTTAGCGGTGAGCTGGTGTAACGTGCTTGTGCACGATTTCCCCATAGGAATCAACAGGGAGAGCCGGCTGAAAAAAAGTCTAACACCTGCAAAAAAGCACCGTAAAACTCAGTAACGCAGCCCCATTGACTCCTATGGGGAAATAAAAGTTACGTCTACACCCCTAATCTTACATTTATTAACCCCTAATCTGCCACCCCCGACATCGCTGACACCTACATTATAATTATTAACCCCTACTCTGCCACCCCCAATGTCACCGCCACCTACCTCCACTTATTAACCCCTAATCTGCCGCCCCCAACGTCGCCGCCACTATAATAAACATATTAACCCCTAAACCACTCACTCCCGCCTTGCAAATATTAGTTAAATATTATTAACCCCTAATCTGCCGGCCCTAACATCGCCGCCACCTACCTACATTTATTAATTCCTAATCTGCCGCCCCCAATGTCGCCGCCACTATATTAAAGTTATTAACCATTAAACCTAAGTCTAACCCTAAACCTAACACCCCCTAACTTAAATATAATTAAAAGAAATCAAAATAAATATTACTATCATTAACTAAATTATTCCTATTTAAAACTAAATACTTACCTGTAAAATAAACTTTAAGCTAGCTACAATATAACTAATAGTTACATTGTAGCTATCTAAGGGTTTAATTTTACTTTACAGGCAAGTTTGTATTTATTTTAACTAGGTAGAATAGTTAGTAAATAGTTATTAACTATTCACTAGCTACCTAGCTAAAATAAATACAAAAGTACCTGTAAAATAAAACCTAACCTACCCATAATAAAAAAAAGCCCTACCCTACACTAAATTACAAATAGCCCTTAAAAGGGCCTTTTGCAGGGCATTGCCCCAAAGTAATCAGCTCTTTTACCTGCAAAAAAAATTACAAATCCCCCCCCCGACATTAAAACCCACCACCCACACAACCAACCCTACTCTAAAACCCAATACTAACCCCTTGAAGATCACCTTACCGGGAGAAGTCTTCATCCAACCTGGCCAAAGTCCTCAATGAAGCCGGGAGAAGTATTCATCCAAGCCGGGCGAAGTGGTCCTCCAGACGGGCAGAAGTCTTCATCCAGATGGCATCTTTTATCTTCATCCATCCGGCGTGGAGCGGGTCCATCTTCAAGACATTCGATTCAGAGCATACTCTTCTGACGACGGCTAACACTGAATAAAGGTTCCTTTAAATGATGTCATCCAAGATGGCGTCCCTTCAATTCCAATTGGCTGATAGAATTCTATCAGCCAATCGGAATTAAGGTAGAAAAAATCCTATTGGCTGATGCAATCAGCCAATAGGATTGAGCTGGCATTCTATTGGCTGATTGGAACAGCCAATAGAATGCCAGCTCAGTCCTATTGGCTGATTGGATCAGCCAATAGGATTGAGCTTCAATTCTATTGGCTGATTGCATCAGCCATTTGGATTTTTTCTACCTTAATTCCGATTGGCTGATAGAATTCTATCAGCCAATCGGAATTGAAGGGACGCCATCTTGGATGACGTCATTTAAAGGAACCTTCATTCAGTGCTAGCCGTCATCAGAAGAGGATGTTCCGCTTCGGATGTCTTGAAGATGGACCCGCTCCGCGCCGGATGAATGAAGATAGAAGATGCCGTCTGGATGAAGACTTCTGCCCATCTGGAGGACCACTTCGCCCGGCTTGGATGAAGACTTCTTCCGGCTTCGTTGAGGACTTCGGCCCGGTTGGATGAAGACTTCTCCCAGTAAGGTGATCTTCAAGGGGTTAGTGTTAGGTATTTTTAAGGGGGTATTGGGTGGGTTTTAGAGTAGGGTTGGTTATGTGGGTGGTGGGTTTTAATGTCGGGGGGTTGTAATTTTTTTTGCAGGTAAAAGAGCTGATTACTTTGGGGCAATGCCCCGCAAAAGGCCCTTTTAAGGGCTATTTGTAATTTAGTGTAGGGTAGGGCTTTTTTTTATATTGGGGGCGCTTTTTTATTTTGTTAGGAGGATTAGATTAGGTGTAATTAGTTTAAAAATCTTGTAATTTGTTTATTATTTTCTGTAATTTAGCGGGGGAGTTTTGTACTTTAGCTAATTTTATTTAATTTTATTTAATTGTATTTAATTTAGGGAATTAATTTAATTATAGTGTAGTGTTAGGTGTAATTGTAACTTAGGTTAGGTTTTATTTTACAGGTACTTTTGTATTTATTTTAGCTAGGTAGCTAGTAAATAGTTAATAACTATTTACTAACTATTCTACCTAGTTAAAATAAATACAAACTTGCATGTAAAATAAAAATAAACCCTAAGATAGATACAATGTAACTATTAGTTATATTGTAGCTAGCTTAGGGTTTATTTTATAGGTAAGTATTTAGTTTTAAATAGGAATAATTTAGTTAATGATAGTAATATTTATTTAGATTTCTTTTAATTATATTTAAGTTAGGGGGGTTAGGGTTAGACTTAGATTTAGAGGTTAATAACTTTAGTATACTGGCGGCGACGTTGGGGGCAGCAGATTAGGGGTTAATAAATGTAGGTAGGTGTCGGTGATGTTAGGGCCGGCAGATTAGGGGTTAAAAAAAATTTTTTAGTGTTTGCGATGCTGGAGGGCCTTGGTTTAGGGGTTAATAGGTAGTTTATGGGTGTTTGTGTACTTTTTAGAACTTTAGTTAAGAGTTTTATGCTACGGCGTTGTAGTGTAAAACTCTTAACTACTGACTTTAGAATGCGGTACCAGTCTTGACAGGAGAGGGTGTACCGCTCACTTTTTGGCAGACTCGTAATACCGGCGCTATGTAAGTCCCATTGAAAAAAGAGGATACGCAATTTTTTTGGATTTACGGTATTTCCAAGTCTGGCCAAAAAAGTGAGCGGTACACCTGTACCTTCAAGACTCGTAATACCAGCGGGCTTTTTAAGCCTAACGCACAACTCGTAATCTAGCCGTATGTATTTAGTGTAAGTATGTGACATTCCAATTTTCTGCATATAGTGGAATATGTTCTTTGTATTTCTAAATAGATTTTCCTATATCTAGATATAATCATCTCTCTCTCTCTCTCTCTCTCTCTCTCTCTCTCTCTCTCTCTATATATATATATATATATATATATATATATATATATATATATATATATATATATATATATATATATATATATATAGGTGTAGATATATATTTTACCAAAAAAATCATATATATGTAGAATTATGTTTTATGAATAAATAGAACATATTCTTGTAAAGAACATTGGAATGTGAAATATTCATATGTTTATGTCTGGTTAGCACAAATGAGAATATGTGATTGTGTTTGTGCAAGAGTAGGGTATTAGGTCTCTTTTCCACTTTTTTTTCTCCATTGACTTCTATAGGGGAATACAACCACACGTTCTAACTATAGCTTTTTGCGCGTGTCGGTTAGATAGCAAAAATATATGTTCATGGTAGAGTTTAAGTTATTTTATGAAAAAATCAAAACCCCTGGATTTAGTTCACATTGGAAATACAAAAATGATATTCTCCTCCAAAAGAGAAATATTGCTAAAAATGTAAACCATAGCAAGGGGTACTATTCATCACTTATCATTACTCTAGCACCCCCAAAAGTCTTACTGACTGTGGAAGAAAGGGGGTGTACAAGAAGTGCAAATTTAAAAACATATTGAACCCCTATGAAGGGAATTTGTCTAAAAAATGAAATGAGATACTATAATAGAACATTTTATTTTTTAAATGTCCCTTTAAAAAATGTATGTGTAATAGCAATAGAACATACAATTTTCAAAGCACTAGAATTAAATATACTTTAAAGGTGATGTTAACCACCACCTTATCTGTAGGAGTGATCTGTAAAAAATTTTCATTGACATCTCAAAGTCAAGGTCAACATTACTCTGTTAATTCTAAAGTATTAACCCCATATAGGGCTAGATTACAAGTGAAGCGCTAACAGTTACAAGTAAGTTCTAAGGGTTTATTGTGGGTGTATGCATGGGTAGAGTTTTTCGCTCATTTTCCACTTCTTTATTGGAGTTTGAACACTGCTGATTTGCATTCTCAATTCCTTGGATATCTTTTTATATCCCTTTCCTGTTTTATACAGTTCAACTACCTTTTCCCGCAGATCCTTTGACAATTCTTTTGCTTTCCCCATGACTCAGAATCCAGAATCGTCAGTGCAGCACTGGATGAAACATGAAGGGTCTGTCAGGAGTCCAGAAACTCATTGACCTTTTATACACACACACTAATTACAAGAAAACAGATCACAGGTGAGGATGGATACATTTAATAGCCATTCAAACCCCTTTGTGTCAACTTGTGTGCATGTTATCAAGCCAAAATCGCCAGGGTATGTAAACTTTTGATCAGGGTCATTTGGGTAGTTTCAGTTGTCATTATGATTTTAAAAGTGTAAACACAGTTGAATCATAATAAATGGCTTCAGCCAAACACTAACCATGAGTGAAAGAAAAGTTTTTGTGTTATCATTCATATTCTCTAAAAAATGGCCAAGAAATCATAAATTCTGCCAGGGTATGTAAACTTATGAGCAAAACTGTATATATATGTTTATATGTGTGTGCATAAGTATTTACATATTTATATGTGAATTTATGTATTTATAGACCTATAGACACATATAAACTTATATATATAACTGCATTGGAACACATTACTGTTAAGTAGATGAAAACATGTACAAAGATACTTATACAATATTCATATTTAATAAAGTGTGTATTTAATATAAGTATTTCACATTCCAATGTTCTGCACATAGCAGCATATGTTCTATTTATTTTTAAATATATATTTCAATATATATCTGCCCTCTACCCATTTGATCCATATAATTGTTTTGTTGTATCCGCCTTTGTTTATAGCGATGCGGAATCTGTTGGCGCTCTACAAATAACCGATAATAAATATATCTATACCTATATATAATCATGTTTATATATGTATAGATATAAATTGTACCAAAATACCATCAGATATTTATAGAAATATGTATTTATGAGTAACTAGAACATATTCTTCTATGTGAAGAAAATTGGAATTTGAAATATACGTATTTTCATGTTGGGTTAGCGCACTTGAGAAAGTGCGATCGGGTTTGCACTCGAGTAGGGTTTAAGTTTTTTTTTTCACTTTGTTTGCTCCATTGACTTCTATGGGGGAATACTTTATTGCAATATTGTAGGTTCGGCTTTCCACGCGCTTAAGGTTAGCGACCAAACAAAAACAGTTTACTTGCAACTTGTAATATGAGCACAACCCGACGCGTGAAAAAAGCTTACTTCTAGCACAGTTAAAGGGACAGTCAAGTCCAAAAAAAACTTTCATGTTTCAAATAGGGCATGTAATTTTAAAAAACTTTCCAATTTATTTTATCACCAATTTTGCTTTGTTCTCTTGGTATTCTTAGTTAAAAGCTAAACCTAGGAGGTTTAGACCTTGAAGGCCGCCTCTAATCTAAATGCATTTTGATAGTTTTTCACCACTAGAGGGCATTAGTTCACATGTTTGTGAATTTACCATGGAGACATCTCTGATTGGCTAAAATGCAAGTCTGTCAAAAGAACTGAAATAAGGGGGCAGTCTTCTGAGGCTTAGATACAAGGTAATTACAGAGGTAAAACGTGTATAATTATAACTGTGTTGGTTATGCAAAACTGGGGAATTGGTTGACTGTCCCTTTAATGCTTGAGCGGAAACATTAAATAATGCTCCACTTGTAATCTGGCCCATAGTCTATCAGTCAGGCCAGCAAATAAAACTGTGCATCACATGATCATCTCAAATCACTATAAATTTCAAATTGTCACATCTTCTAAAACTGATATAAAGCCAGATCAACAAAACCCAACAATTGCAATCAAAAAATAATGTTTCCCTGACCTTGTGTTTGCATTTCAGGGAAGCTTTGTGCTCATGAGAGTGGGCTTCCATAGGAGCCTCGTTCTGATGCTGTCATACACGGCACAGAACCTAGTGCAGGGAAGGGGGAAAGTCGCACAGCGATGGGCAGCATATTTTAAATATATATGAATATATACAGTCATGGCCAAAGATATTGGCACCCCTGTTTTTCTGTCAGATAATGCACCACCATTTCTCCCAGAAAATTGTGGCAATTACAAATGTTTAGGTATTCTCATGTTTATTTCTTTTGTTTATATTCGTATGACATAAAAAGTGGAGAAAAAAGCCAAATCTGACACATTACACGCAAAACTAAAAAAATGGACCTTCTCAAAATTGTAAGAAATAATTGCATTCCAAGTTTGTGATGCTCCTGTAATTTGTAATTAAACTCACTTGTATCAATTAACAGGTGCTGATAATATAGAAACACCGGCAACCTGTTAAAATGGTGAAAAATTGACTCAACCTTTCTGTTGTGTGTCTCTGTGTGCCACACTGAGTGTCACACTCACTAAATCTGATAATCTGTAAAACGTTATACAAAAGAGATTTTCTGAATCTCAACTGCAGAGTTAGCAAACGTTAACAGTAATTGATTTTTCAAGAAAAATTAAACCTGGTGCCGGGATTTGCGTCCTCTGACGCACATGACGTAGGTGTCTGCGGTTGCGGCTAGACACGCTGTCGTACACAGGTGTGCTGTTTGAGAGTGGGGAAGCAGAGGAGGTGCTGCGGCTTGGAAGCTACAGGTCCTGAGCCTACCCCCAAAAGACAGAGTGCCAAGCTGCGGAAAGTCGCTACTCCTGCAGAGCTTGACGACGACAATCACTCTTGGCTGGAGCATTCGGCTTGAGTATAGCCGCGGAGAGCAGCGGCAGTGATGTCGCACAAGTGCTTACAGATCTTCTGCACTTGGTCCGGTAACACATTCACGGCCTAACATGTCTATTAGCCATGGACATTTTACTTGTTTTCACATTCTATATATCGTCAGAGTATAAAAACCTGCAGCGCTCTAGTGGATAAATTTACACTGCTTGTTGGGTGTATCTAGTCTGGTTATTCTTTATTATTGTATGTTGGAGGGTGAAGAAAGCTAAACCAGATAAAGAGTAAAACTTTGCTGAGGGGTGTTGTTAAACTGTCACCGCAGTGAGCTAGATATATAAGTCCCTCATACTAAAAAGGGAAAGAATAGCCAGTGAAGTAACCTGATTAAGCTGGCACGTATTGGATTCTCATAAGACAGTAATTTATGACATATTATTGGCTGTTTGGCTACTTGAAAAGTGCAGGGCCTAGCAAGTCTGGTCTAACTGGATAGGGTGAAGATTGGATGTGATAAGGCTGGGGCAGGTATCATAGCATCCTGTATGCAGATACTATTCGGTCAACTGTCCTTTTGACACATGAGTAAGTCCCTTATAGTGTGACCAGTGAAGCGCCCTCGAGAGTATCATATTGGTGCCCTATATAACAAACTGTTTCAATCAAAGGTTTTAAGATGCCTCTCCCTGTACACTTTAATGGTTTCCGCAGGACAGCAAGGCTGAACAAAAATAAAAAGTCCTTTTGGTGCAAAAGTGTTGTCAGATCCCAAAAGGACTGCACAGCTGTTTTCTTCTTTTGTTTTTCCCTATAGCTGGACACTGCTGAATGAAGCATGGAGTAATACAAAAGTGAAAATTTGAAGCTAATTAGCTGAATACCCTTCTGCTGTATAATAACTTGTTGCTCTGTGAATTTCTCATGATTTTCTAAGATCATACCTGTCTAAATATCTAATAGCATATAGGTGTAAATACATTCTGGTTTTTTTTAAGTGATGCAAAAGCAGTACGGTGTGTATTGTAAAATCCATTATCCTGTGTTCGCTAAAGCAATTTTTTGCTATAATTATATTTGTTGAAGGGGGGAAAAAGGGGTAGAGAGGAAAAGGGGATTTGACTGCACTGTATTGCAATTTTTTTTTTTTCTCACACGCACTAGGTCAATTTTGAAGAGGTTAAAACGCAGGGGCCTAAGCTCTTTGTAAAATGTTAATTTTAGGTCGAGACTAATATGCACTGTATAATTTAAAATATTCACTTTTGTTTGCTCACTGGGGTTTTCATTTGCAGACACGCACATACACTAAAAAGACAGAGAGAAAATTTAGGTTAAGATATAACTCAGTTTCACAAGTATTCACAGGACTTGATTAGTCCTCGGGTATTCACATGGAGAAATTTGTACATGCTGTTAGAGTCAAATCCCCTGGCATGGCGCCCAAAAAAGATAAAAAGAGTAAAATAGGTGTTGTTTTGCAAGAGAGTATTAGCGAAGAAAATCTTAACACAAAGATGGATACAGATTCACAATCCTTAGTAAAGGCTATTTATGATGCAATGACCCCTCAGTTTGAACAGATTCGTCAGGATATTTTAACCCTTACTAATGAGATTCATGTATTTAATAACAGAATTGAAGCTGTTGAGTCACGGATTTCAGACATAGAAGACAGAATGAATATTACAGAACAGGATACAAGTGTATATAGGACCTCACTCAAAAAGCTACAAGACAGGGTAGATGATCTTGAGGATAGATCGAGAAGGAATAACCTTAGAATTTTAGGTATTCCAGAAACAACAGATTATTCAGATCTCAGTAAATTTATGACAGAGAAACCAGTGTTATTAGAAATGTCTGGGCCCAAACGTCAGTTGATAGTTGAGAGAGTACATCGAATAGGTCAGGAAAAATTTAGAGCAGATGGGGAAAAAATACAGCGCCCTATAATTGCTAAAATGCTGAATTTTCAAGATAAAGTCGAATTATTAAATGCATATCGCAAAAAGAAAGAGGTCTTGCTAGAGGGTGCTAAAGTACTTATGTTTTAAGATTATTCGGCCGAAACTACGAGTCGGCGAAAGGGTATGGCCCCATTATGCACCCGTATTATACAGAAGGGGTATGAAGCCTTTTTACTATATCCAGCTAGGATTAAGGTACTTAAAGAGAACTCAGCAATAATATTAAATACGCAACAGGAAGCAATCACATTTTTAGAAGAAGGGAAATAGGCTAGAGGTGTTCTGTAGAATCACTCTAAGATTAGGGCTTGATAATGGAATGTATGTATGTTTTTCGGTTTTTTTAAAAGAAAGAAAAGTGTCTATATGTTTTTTTTTTTTTTCTCTCTCCTCCCCACTGTCTGCCCATTGGTGGAAAATATTTATCTCCTGCTTAATGGTATTAAACTATTTATCCCCTGTTCATGATGGATATGGCAGATAAAGCAAATATAGAGTTAATATCCTGGAATGTTAGAGGTATTACGTCGCCAATTAAATGGAAAATGATTGTGAAGAACCTTAAGAAACTTAGATGTAATATAGCATTTTTGCAGGAAACATATATAGTACAAAATGAAGCAAATAAATTAAGAACAGGCTGGGTGGGGGAAGTAATTGCGTCAGCAGGGGTAACTAGAAAACGAGGTGTTGCAATTTTGCTGCACAAAGATCTTGAGTATAAGATAACCCATACGGAGATAGATGTGGACGGCAGATATATAATTTTACAGATGGAGATAAGAGGTCAAAACTATGTATTCTGTAATCTTTATGGCCCTAATAATAATATACACGAATTTTGGGATAAAATTCAGGTGAAACTAGCTCAGTTCATTGAAAGTAAATTGATAGTTGCAGGTGACTTTAATTTGATTGCGCAACACCCACTGGACAGATGGCCCTGTAAAGGGAAACGCAGCTGTAAAGATAAACAGGATATAACTTTCTTTAGAAAGTTTAGGAATGCCCTTAATTTAAAAGACATTTGGCGTATTAAAAACCCTGAGCTGAAAGGCTTCACCTGTAAATCTAACACCTTTAAAACCCTTTCTCGCATAGATTATATTCTGGTTAATGAAAGACTGATGGCGTCTGCTGAAGCAGAGATCCGGGATATCATTATTTCAGATCATGCCCCAATTTCGCTGACGCTACCAGTAGTCTTGCATCAGAAAAAAAGCCCAGTATACTCTTTTCCCAAGTGTTTATATGCAAACAGTGGATTCAGAAATTGGTTAACTGATTCATGGAGGAAGTTTGCGCATTACAATGCACAGTCAGTCTCAAGTCCAGAGACCTACTAGGAGGCGGCAAAGGCGGTTTTAAGAGGAGAAATAAAAGCCTACCTCCATAAATTATGGAAAAAAAGCTATAAACATGATTTACAGCTATCTAATCAGTTGGCTAACGCCTTCAATACATATACTCAAGAGGCTTCTCCGATTAACTGGCAGAGATATACCTCGGCTAAAAAAGAGAGGGAGATTTTCCTCCAACAAAAAGCGGCAAGTGAAATTAAAAGGACTAATGCACAGATGTACAAATATGGTGGCAAGATTGGGAGAAATCTAGCCAATTTGGTTAAACAAAGTCGTGGCTCTAATTATATTTTGGCTATCTCTAATAACGATAGAAGGGTTACTGACGTTTCTGAAATTAGGGCAGAATTCTTGGAATATTATAAACAGCTTTTTCTTCCAAGATAAAGCAATTAAAATAACAAAAAGGCTTTTTGGAATATGTTTAAGGTACCTCGCTTAGATAGAGAAACTGCTAAAGTTATGAGTAATTCAATCGCAAAAGAGGAAGTCATACAGGCTATAAAAGAGTGTCGTCTGGGCAAAACAGCAAGCCCTGATACATTCCCGGCAGAGTTTTATAAAATTTTGTCACCACAGATTGTTGACCCCTTGCAGGATGTGTTTAACGCGTACTATCAGCAAGGACACCCAATCTCGGTGAATTTTAGTGCCTCATTGATTGTTTTGGTCCCGAAAAAGGGCAAGAATGTGGAAAAACTTGATTCGTATCACCCAATTTCATTGCTTAATACGGATTACAAGTTATTAACAAGTATTCTTGCGGCCAGATTACAGAAAGTCCTGGTTAACCTGATTCACACAGATCAAACAGGCTTCCTAAAGGGTAGATCTTCCTTTATGAATTTACGGAAATGTCTTCTGACTGTTGAATACATCAACATTAGAAAGAAGCTTAACAAACTTGATAAGGAGGATAAAGCTGTTATCGCATTGGATGCTGAAAAAGCTTTTGATGCCATTAGCTGGGAACATCTCGCCTGCACCTTAGACCAATTTGGCTTTAAAGGCCCTTTTCTATCTTTTGTACAAGCCCTTTATGATAAACCTAGATCGGCATTAATAGTTAATGGGGAATGTACAGAATATTTTCAACTATTTCGGGGAACCCATCAAGGCTGCCCTCTGTCGCCCCTTTTGTTTAATTTGAGTATTGAACCACTAGCGATTGCCCTTCGGAGCTCAATTAAGGGGATAAAAGTGTGCGACATGAATACTCAAATATCTTTATATGCTGACGATCTTTTAGTATTTCTCTCAAATACTCGGCAGGAGGTACCAGTACTTTTGCATTTGCTTGAAAGTTTTGGATCCTTTTTGGGATACACAATAAATTAAAAAAAAATTGGAAATGTTATGGTTAAATCAGACTCGTGACCCTCATGTTGCAATACCGTTTCAGGAAGTCAAATATATTAGGTATTTAGGTTTTTCTATATCTGCATGCCCGGAGCACTGGTACAGGGCAAATTTCTCGGCAGCCATTAATAAGATCATGGAGGATATGAGAAAATGGTCATTTTTCCCTCTATCATTGGCAGCTAAAATTAACTTAGTCAAAATGATTGCCCTACCTAAATTGTTATACGTGATGCAGAATATCTCTCTTTTTTTACATAAATCTGATCTAAAACTACTTAATGCTGCTTTTGTGCGGTTCCTATGGGATAAAACTAAAGCAAAGTTATCTCTAAAAAGGCTGTTTCAGCCTAAAGAACAAGCGGGCTTGAGCTTCCCTTCGATGCAAAAGTATAATTTAGCATGTCTAATAAAAATAGTCCCGGATTGGTTAACGGAGAAATGGCTCTTGACATTCAGAGACATGGAAAAAGATATGTTCAAACCATATTCGCTAAAAGCATTAGTTCATATAAATCTGAAAGATTGGCCACTAGAACTTAAAATTATGAACACCTTCAAAAATCCCATAATTGCCTGGCATAAGTTATGTCACCTCTTGAATATTAATTTCCAGTGTTCGAAATATCTCCCTATACAAAACAATCCGCTATTTCCGGCAGGTTATGAAACAGATGTGTTCATAAGGTGGAAAGCACAAGGACTTGAATCATTCATGCAGTGTATAGATTTGGATAACTCTGTGATATATACATTTAGTGCGCTGAAAGAAAAATGTAACCTTCCAAATCGTGATCTATTTGGATTTTTCCAAGTTAGGCACTTTCTGAATACACAACAGCTACAAGATTTTAATCGAAACTGGGAGAGAGTATATATGGGCCTAAATTGGTTTCAAAAGGGAAAGGTCGCCATATCACAATGGTATAATCTTTTGCTGCTTAAGGAAGGACAAGTGGCTATGCAATGTTTACAGGAAAAATGGGCGCGGGATATACCTATCATAGAGCTTAAAACAATTGAAAAGAGCATTGCAAGGGCATGGGCAGCGACACCACAATTATCTTGGCGTGAATCTCATATTAAATTAATAAATAGAGTTTATATCATGCCAGCGGATGTTGGAAGATGGAATAGAGCCCAGACTTTTTCTTGCTCACGATGCAGTCGGCATAATGCTAATCTGATGCATTGCCTATGGGATTGCCCAAAAGTAAATCAATTTTGGAGTAAAGTATCGTTTTGGCTTTTTCGGATACTAAAGTATGAAGTAGCTTTGAACAAGGTGGAGATATTTTTCCTGAAGAGAGTTAGGGAACATGAAGAGAATATTATTTTTATTAATTTTGTAATACTTTGTGCAAGAAATGTTATATTTTCCTCGTGGAAGTCAAATAAACAACCCTTTCTTAATAGGTTGCTTAATCAAGTAGAGGCTAAAATGATTTTGGAACAATTTGAAACCTCATTAATTTCTGAAAGTGAAATTGACAACTTTTTTAGAAAATGGAGTGATTATATATTCTCCAATCCAATAGAGATACAAAACATAATTTATGCTTACCTGATAAATTCCTTTCTTCTGTTGTGTGATCAGTCCACGGGTCATCATTACTTCTGGGATATAACTCCTCCCCAACAGGAAATGCAAGAGGATTCACCCAGCAGAGCTGCATATAGCTCCTCCCCTCTACGTCAGTCCCAGTCATTCGACCAAGAAACAACGAGAAAGGAGTAACCAAGGGTGAAGTGGTGACTGGAGTATAATTTAAAAGATATTTACCTGCCTTAAAACAGGGCGGGCCGTGGACTGATCACACAACAGAAGAAAGGAATTTATCAGGTAAGCATAAATTATGTTTTCTTCTGTTATGTGTGATCAGTCCACGGGTCATCATTACTTCTGGGATACCAATACCAAAGCAAAAGTACACGGATGACGGGAGGGATAGGCAGGCTCATTATATAGAAGGAACCACTGCCTGAAGAACCTTTCTCCCAAAAATAGCCTCCGAAGAAGCAAAAGTGTCAAATTTGTAAAATTTGGAAAAAGTATGAAGCGAAGACCAAGTTGCAGCCTTGCAAATCTGTTCAACAGAGGCCTCATTCTTAAAGGCCCAAGTGGAAGCCACAGCTCTAGTGGAGTGAGCTGTAATTCTTTCAGGAGGCTGCTGTCCAGCAGTCTCATAGGCTAAACGTATTATGCTACGAAGCCAAAAAGAGAGAGAGGTAGCAGAAGCTTTTTGACCTCTCCTCTGTCCAGAGTAAACGACAAACAAGGAAGAAGTTTGGCGAAAATCTTTAGTTGCCTGCAAGTAGAACTTGAGGGCACGAACTACATCCAGATTGTGTAAAAGACGTTCCTTCTTTGAAGAAGGATTTGGACACAAGGATGGGACAACAATCTCTTGATTGATGTTCCTGTTAGTGACTACCTTAGGTAAGAACCCAGGTTTAGTACGCAGAACTACCTTGTCTGAGTGAAAAATCAGATAAGGGGAATCACAATGTAAGGCTGATAACTCAGAGACTCTTCGAGCCGAGGAAATAGCCATTAAAAACAGAACTTTCCAAGATAACATTTTTATATCAATGGAATGAAGGGGTTCAAACGGAACACCCTGTAAAACGTTAAGAACTAAGTTTAAACTCCATGGTGGAGCAACAGCTTTAAACACAGGCTTGATCCTAGCTAAAGCCTGACAAAAGGACTGGACGTCTGGATTTTCTGACAGACGTCTGTGTAACAAGATGGACAGAGCTGAAATCTGTCCCTTTAATGAACTAGCTGATAAACCCTTTTCTAAACCTTCTTGTAGAAAAGACAATATCCTAGCGATCCTAACCTTACTCCAGGAGTAACCTTTGGATTCGCACCAGTATAGGTATTTCCGCCATATTTTATGGTAAATCCTTCTGGTAACAGGCTTCCTAGCCTGAATCAGGGTATCAATAACCGACTCAGAAAAACCACGTTTTGATAAAATCAAGCGTTCAATTTCCAAGCAGTCAGCTTCAGAGAAGTTAGATTTTGATGTTTGAATGGACCCTGTATCAGAAGGTCCTGTCTCAGAGGTAGAGACCAAGGCGGACAGGATGACATGTCCACTAGATCTGCATACCAAGTCCTGCGTGGCCAAGCAGGTGCTATTAGAATTACTGATGCTCTCTCCTGTTTGATTTTGGCAATCAATCGAGGAAGCAGCGGGAAGGGTGGAAACACATAAGCCATCCTGAAGTTCCAAGGTGCTGTCAAAGCATCTATCAGAACTGCTCCCGGATCCCTGGATCTGGACCCGTAGCGAGGAAGTTTGGCGTTCTGGCGAGACGCCATGAGATCTATCTCTGGTTTGCCCCAACGTCGAAGTATTTGGGCAAAGACCTCCGGATGAAGTTCCCACTCCCCCGGATGAAGAGTCTGGCGACTCAAGAAATCCGCCTCCCAGTTCTCCACTCCCGGGATGTGGATTGTTGACAGGTGGCAAGAGTGAGACTCTGCCCAGCGAATTATCTTTGATACTTCCATCATTGCTAGGGAGCTTCTTGTCCCTCCCTGATGGTTGATGTAAGCTACAGTCGTGATGTTGTCCGACTGAAACCTGATGAACCCCCGAGTTATTAACTGGGGCCAAGCCAGAAGGGCATTGAGAACTGCTCTCAATTCCAGATGTTTATTGGAAGGAGACTCTCCTCCTGATTCCATAGTCCCTGAGCCTTCAGAGAATTCCAGACAGCGCCCCAACCTAGTAGGCTGGCGTCTGTTGTTACAATTGTCCAGTCTGGCCTGCTGAATGGCATTCCCCTGGACAGGTGTGGCCGATGAAGCCACCATAGAAGAGAATTTCTGGTCTCTTGATTCAGATTCAGAGTAGGGGACAAATCTGAGTAATCCCCATTCCACTGACTTAGCCTGCATAGTTGCAGCGGTCTGAGGTGTAGGCGTGCAAAAGGTACTATGTCCATTGCCGCTACCATTAAGCCGATCACCTCCATGCATTGAGCTACTGACGGGTGTTGAATGGAATGAAGGACGCGGCATGCATTTTGAAGTTTTGTTAACCTGTCTTCTGTCAGGTAAATCTTCATTTCTACAGAATCTATAAGAGTCCCCAAGAATGGAACTCTTGTGAGAGGAAAGAGAGAACTCTTCTTTTCGTTCACTTTCCATCCATGCGACCTTAGAAATGCCAGAACTAACTCTGTATGAGACTTGGCAGTTTGAAAGCTTGAAGCTTGTATTAGAATGTCGTCTAGGTACGGAGCTACCGAAATCCCTCGCGGTCTTAGTACCGCTAGAAGGGCACCCAGAACCTTTGTGAAGATTCTTGGAGCCGTAGCCAATCCGAATGGAAGAGCTACAAACTGGTAGTGCCTGTCTAAGAAGGCAAACCTTAGATACCGGTGATGATCTTTGTGGATCGGTATGTGAAGGTAAGCATCCTTTAAATCCACTGTGGTCATGTACTGACCCTCTTGGATCATGGGTAAAATAGTCCGAATAGTTTCCATTTTGAACGATGGAACTCTTAGTAATTTGTTTAGAGTCTTTAAATCTAAGATTGGCCTGAAAGTTCCCTCTTTTTTGGGAACCACAAACAGGTTTGAGTAGAACCCTTGTCCTTGTTCCGACCACGGAACCGGATGGATCACTCCCATTGTTAACAGATCTTGTACGCAGCGTAGAAACGCTTCTTTCTTTATCTGGTTTGTTGACAACCTTGACAGATGAAATCTCCCTCTTGGGGGAGATAATTTGAAGTCTAGAAGGTATCCCTGAGATATGATCTCTAGTGCCCAGGGATCCTGAACATCTCTTGCCCAGGCCTGGGCGAAGAGAGAGAGTCTGCCCCCTACTAGATCCGGTCCCGGATCGGGGGCTCTCGGTTCATGCTGTCTTTGGGGCAGCAGCAGGTTTCCTGGCCTGCTTGCTTTTGTTCCAGGACTGGTTAGGCTTCCAGCCTTGCCTGTAACGAGCAACAGCTCCTTCCTGTTTTGGTGCAGTGGAGGTTGATGCTGCTCCTGTTTTGAAATTCCGAAAGGGACGAAAATTAGACTGTCTAGCCTTAGCTTTGGCCTTGTCTTGAGGTAGGGCGTGGCCCTTACCTCCCGTAATGTCAGCGATAATTTCTTTCAAACCGGGCCCGAATAAGGACTGCCCCTTGAAAGGTATATTAAGTAATTTGGACTTAGAAGTAACATCAGCTGACCAGGATTTTAGCCACAGTGCCCTGCGTGCCTGTATGGCGAATCCTGAGTTCTTAGCCGTAAGTTTGGTTAAATGTACTACGGCCTCCGAAATGAAAGAATTAGCTAGTTTAAGGACTCTAAGCCTGTCCGTAATGTCGTCTAGCGTAGAGGAACTAAGGTTCTCTTCAAGCGACTCAATCCAAAATGCTGCCGCAGCCGTAATCGGCGCGATACATGCAAGGGGTTGTAATATAAAACCTTGTTGAACAAACATTTTCTTAAGGTAACCCTCTAATTTTTTATCCATTGGATCTGAGAAAGCACAGCTATCCTCCACCGGGATAGTGGTACGCTTAGCTAAAGTAGAAACTGCTCCCTCCACCTTGGGGACCGTTTGCCATAAGTCCCGAGTGGTGGCGTCTATTGGAAACATCTTTCTAAATATTGGAGGGGGTGAGAACGGCACACCGGGTCTATCCCACTCCTTAGTAACAATTTCAGTTAGTCTCTTAGGTATAGGAAAAACGTCAGTACTCGCCGGTACCGCAAAGTATTTATCCAACCTACACAGTTTCTCTGGTATTGCAACAGTGTTACAATCGTTGAGAGCTGCTAAGACCTCCCCTAGTAGTACACGGAGGTTCTCCAATTTAAATTTAAAATTTGAAATATCTGAGTCCAATCTGTTTGGATCAGAACCGTCACCCACAGAATGAAGCTCTCCGTCCTCATGCTCTGCGAGCTGTGACGCAGTATCAGACATGGCCCTAGCATTGTCAGCGCACTCTGTTCTCACCCTAGAGTGATCACGCTTGCCTCTTAGTTCAGGTAATTTAGACAAAACTTCAGTCATAACAGTAGCCATATCTTGTAATGTTATCTGTAATGGCCGCCCAGATGTACTAGGCGCCAAAATATCACGCACCTCCCGGGCGGGAGATGCAGGTACTGTCGCGTGAGGCGAGTTAGTCGGCATAACTCTCCCCTCGCTGTTTGGTGAAATTTGTTCACATTGTACAGATTGACTTTTATTTAAAGTAGCATCAATACAGTTAGTACATAAATTTCTATTGGGCTCCACCTTGGCATTGGAACAAATGACACAGATATCTTCCTCTGAGTCAGACATGTTTAACACACTAGCAAAAAACTTACAACTTGGTTATAATCTTTTTTAGCAAAAAACGTACTGTGCCTCAAAGAGGTACTAACGATTAAATGACAGTTGAAATAATGAACTGAAAAACAGTTATTGCATCAAATTTTAAAACAACACAACTTTTAGCAAAGGTTTGTTCCCATTAGTAAAAAACAACACTAATTAAATTTGTACATAAGAAAACAAAACAACGTTTTTTTTTTTTTTTTTTTTTTTTTTTTTTTTTTTTTTTATACACAGTCACTATAAGAATTCTCACAGCTCTGCTGAGAGAATTTACCTCCCTTCAAAGAAGTTTGAAGACCCCTGAGATCTGTCAGAAATGAACCGGATCATGCAGGACATATAAAAGTAGCTGACTGGAATTTTTTGATGCGTAGCAAAGAGCGCCAAAAACGGCCCCTCCCTCTCCCACACAGCAGTGAAGAGAAACGAAACTGTCACAATTAAAGCAAAAAACTGCCAAGTGGAAAATAATGCCCAAACATTTATTCACACAGTACCTCAGCAATGTAAACGATTCTACATTCCAGCAAAAACGTTTAACATGAGAATAGTTATTAAAAGGATTAGTGACCTTAACACAGTAGTTCCGGTGAAATACCATCCCCAGAATACTGAAGTGTATACATACATGTCATTTTAACGGTATGGCAGGCTTTTCTCATCAATTCCATTCAGAAAATAAAAACTGCCACATACCTCAATGCAGATTCATCTGCCCGCTGTCCCCTGATCTGAAGCCTTTACCTCCCTCAGATGGTCGAGAACAGCAATATGATCTTAACGACTCCGGTTAAAATCATAGTAAAAAATCTCTGTCAGATTCTTCCTCAAACTCTGCCAGAGAAGTAATAACACGCTCCGGTGCTATTTTAAAATAACAAACTTTTGATTGAAGTCATAAAAACTAAGTATAATCACCATAGTCCTCTCACACATCCTATCTAGTCGTTGGGTGCAAGAGAATGACTGGGACTGACGTAGAGGGGAGGAGCTATATGCAGCTCTGCTGGGTGAATCCTCTTGCATTTCCTGTTGGGGAGGAGTTATATCCCAGAAGTAATGATGACCCGTGGACTGATCACACATAACAGAAGAAATAAGACTTATCTCACCCCGTAAATATTCTAGTTGGATTCAAAATGCTCTCCTAAGGGGGGCAATCAGTACTGAGATTCTTGCATAAAGCTTCTAATTACTATCCGTTTGGGTAGACGGTGGGGAATTTGTATTTGTTTGTTTTTTTCCTCCCCCTCTCTTTCGTCTCCTCTTCTCCCTCTCTCTCTTTTCTTTTTTTCTTCTATTTGTTCGTCTGTGTGGCTTTTTTTTGTGTTTGTTTTTTTTCTTGTTTAAATTATAAAAATCTTCCAACAAGTGCACGACTGATTGTCTGCCGTAAACTTAATCTAAATCAATATAGATTATTTAGATAGGAAAAGGTATCAAGGGATAGCTTAGAGCTTGATTAAGAGGCCCATAATTAGCCTAAGATACGTCTCAATAAAATGTCTTCTTCAGGTCTAGGTATTGCTCGTCCCAGGTTACAGATGCTGTCAATATATCCATCTATGGTTTAAAGTCTTGTCTACAACATAGTTATATGTGTTAGCTAAATTTTTAAGGCAGAAGATCACTGTTATTATTGTGTTTATATGGGCTAAGCAAGTTCATGTTGTATTGTAACGCCTGGGCTCACTCACCCTGCAAAGTGTAATGATCCAGCAATAATGTATAAATGTTGCTCTCTGCCTTGTTGGTCAATAAATAAATAAAAAATAAAAATAAAAAAAACCAGTAATTGATTTTGTGTATATGGGAAACTGAAACTACCCTGAATAAGGTTCTCATAAACAAACAAGTGGAGATTAAGCAAGAGCTCATGTACGCATCAGAGTCAGGGAGTAATTCAGTAACCCACATAGAGATTTTGTATGCAACAGCTGATTTGCAACAAAGTATGAGACAGGACTTACCGTACGTTGCCTGCAACAGAATTGTCACTCAAGTTGCAATGGTCTGATAAGCTTCTCAGACTTACCTAGTATCTATCTTGTACGTACTGTGACTCAGAAGTAATCTGGATGCTATCAGATGTAGGCGGTGAGTAGATAGAACAGCTGCGGGTGTCTTGCCGAAAACGGGAAGTGATGTATCGGCATACAGCTGATTACAGACTAGAGTACCGTAAGTAACTTTTAGGAATACTTGGAAAGATATTTGTTTTAGCGAGAAAACAGCTGATACCTAACAGGTACAAACAGGAATACAGGTAATAATTTGAAGGATCAAGATAGAGCAATTTTCAGGCAAAAGCTTGCTGGGAGATTCCTAAGGCTTGAAGGGAGAACTCGACAATGAGAGTTCAGTGCGACGCTGCATGGAAGCAGGTAAAATTATCAAGCAATGAATATAGCCGGAAGGTGAAATAAAAAGAACTGAAGTCAGAGGTCCTTCCCCTCCTTAAAGGGACAGATGTTACACTGAGCATGAAGAAGAGAAAGAGCAGCAAAGAATTGTCTGAGGATTTGAGAACAAAAATTTTGGAAAAGCATGGACAATCTCAAGGTAACACGTCAATCTCCAGAGATCTTAATGTTCATGTGTCCACTGTGTGCAACATTGTCAAGAAGTTTACAGCCCATGGCACTGTAGCTAATCTCCATGGACAAAAAGGAACAATTGATCAAAGATTGCAACAAAGGATTGTTCGAATGGTGGATAAAGAATATCGATTAACTTTCAGACAGATTCAAGCTGACCTTCAGGCACAGGATATAAATGTATCAGCTCGCACTATACGTAGCCATCTGAATGAACAGGAGACCCAGGATGACCTCACTGCTGACACAGAAATATAAAAAGCCAGATTGGAGTTTGCCAAAATCCTTTTGGGAGAATATTATGTGGACACACAAAACAAAATTACAGCTTTTTGGTAAAGCCCAAAAAGAAATGTGGATTTTAAAGAAAAAAATATGGTCCCTACAGTCAAACATGGTGGAGATTCACTGATGTTTTGGGGTTGCTTTGCTGCTTCAGGCACTGGATGTCTTGACTGTGTGCTTGGGTCTTACAGCAGGACAATGACCCAAAGCACACATCAAAAAGCGCACAGAAATGGTTTAAGACAAAGCGCTTGAGAGTACTGAACTGGCCAGCAATGAGTACAGATCTCAATTCCATAGAGCATGGAGAGATCTCAGAAGAGCAGTTGAGAAAAGGAGCTCTTCCAATCTGAGAGACCTGGAGCAGTTGGTGAAAGAAGAGTGTTCCAAAATTCCAGTAGAGAGCTGTAAGAAACTCATTGATGGTTAAAGGAAGCAATTGATTTAAGTTATTTTTTTCCAAGGGGTGTGCTACCAAATATTAAATTGAGGGTGCCAATAATTTTGTCCAGTCCATTTTTGGAGTTTTGCGTGGAATGTGTCAGATTTGGCTCTTTTTTCTCCATTTTTTTTTTGTGTCATACCAATACAAACAAAAGAAATAAACATGAGAAAGCCTAAACATTTGTAATTGCAACAATTTTCTGGGCGAAGTGGTGCATTAAAGGGACAGTCTAGTATAAATTAAACTTTCATTATTCAGATAGGACTTTTAATTTTAATCAACTTTCCAGTTTACTTTTATCATCAAATTTGCTTTTTTCTCTTAGTATTCTTAGTTTAAACTAAACATAGGTAGGCTCATATGCTAATTTCTAAGCCTTTGAGGGCTGCCTCTTATCACATGCTTTTTAAATCTCTTTTCAACACAAAGAGACAGAAAGTACACATGGGCCATATAGATAACACTGTGCTCAGGCACAGGGGGTTATTTAAGATTTAGCACAACACAATGCTAAATTTAAGACAATAGATAATAAACAGTCACAGTCATGTGATCAGGGGGCTGGAAGAAGGTTCCTATATACAAGGTTATCACAGAGGTAAAAGGTATATGCAGGGGAATGGGTAATAAAGGGATTATCTATCTTTTAAAACAATAACAATTCTATGGTAGACTGTCCCTTTAAGTGACAGAAATGCAGGGGTGTCAATATTTTTGGCCATGACTGTATATGTATGTGTTTACATGTGTATATACACATATTAACACATACATATATATGTATATAAGCATATACATATATATTTGCAGTTTTAACACAGTCCCCATAGACCCCGATGTAAAGGCACTTTTCAGTGCCGTTTTTTTTTTTCTTACACCCAACACCTACTCACTTTAAGTCCTTAAAACTGCTTTGTGCAATTATTATTTAAAAAAAAAAAAAGATGCTAAGATTTTTTTATTTTAAAAAACAACGATACACTTTATTTTGGGGGCAATTGGGGAACATTTTTAAAATTAACCAGTGATCTTATCTCCACTTTATTTTCGGAGCGCATATTACTATTGCGAGCTAGTGGTAGCATTTACCAGCCAATTGTAATTGCTGGTTATTTATCGTGCACCACTAAACAGGCGAATTTGCCCGTTTACGGGTGCACGATAAATTAGCACTTCACTTGTAATCTAGCCCAATATATCTAATAGATTACCAGAGGTCAAGATGCCTATCAATCTGTTAACTTGGTGACTCATGTGCTTGGTATATAACAGAGAGGCTTGATGACAATGTCCAGTAAGATAGAGCCATTCAGCTGTAATCTAATATAATAATGGCAAATCTAATTATCATAAAAAGAGCAATATATATGTAAGTTTGTTTGTATATGCACTTGTCACGTGTTTTTGCAAGTTGATTATGGTTAGAACTCATGCCAAGACATTTGTAAAATATGTATATATTGTAGAATTATATTCTGAATAATACAAAATATTTATTTATGCGTTTGAAAAAAAAAGTATATGAAACTGCTAAAAAGACAGTTCTGATGAGTAACCTGTATGTATTGAATGTAATTACTTATATAGACAGGATCTGCTAAATTCTCACATCTGCTTTTAATTTTTTCCCAGAAAGGATGTAAAGGAATATGAAGCCTAATGAAGTAATATTCCATTATAATTGACTCAAACAAACAAAGTAAAAGTGGCAATTGTATCTGTCTGTTTCAGTGATAGACCTTTCTTACTATTGTTCCAGGGTTTCACAAATTTTCTCAGGAGCTGTGAGCCAGGTCAGAAAGCTACCAGCCAGACAAATGTTTTATGCCCCCAAACTAGGAACCTGGCCGTTTAATAGAAAACGCAAACACATGAGGCAAAAAAGTCTGCAGCCATTTGTATTAACAAATACACACAATATAGTTTTAAATTCAACTTTAATAACTTATCAAAATTAACATTTACTACCCATCAGTGCTTGCCCCAGTATTATATTCAAGCAGGCCTTCCACAAGCTGCACACCAGGACTACTTCCTGTGACTGGGAGATCCTACCTCAAGCCTCATTTTTCTATAAAAAACAAGAACCCTGCCCACTTAGGCTGTGAGAACTTCACGTAAATTGGGGTGGGGGTGGGGGAAGGAACTTCTTGCAATATTGGAATGGTGACCAACCAAAAATCCCTCCCCAAAAATTCACTAACCACACACCTTCCACTACCCTCTCCTTGCTTGTTCTACGTAATAGGATCAGTCACCCATCATTCGAGTTCCCTCATATGGGCTAATTATTTTGCAAAACCTAGTCTCTATACATGTGGAAATGGTACTTTAGTGGTAAAATGCCTTTTTTTTTTTTAATTAACCTTAGGGACTGCACTGATGTGTTTGCATGTTCCTCTGGTTACAAGATCTTTATGCTACTGAACGACCTACTATAGTCTCTGTACGTGTACAAGAAACTAAACACACATAAATCTAAATTTAACGAATATAATTCTAACTTAATTGTATTGTTAACAATTATGGTAGTCGGCCATGCAAGCATTGTGACTTTATTAGAGTGATAATTTTACCTCAATTATAATTCTGAAGAATTATAAAGAAAAATATAAAATAACTTGTAAATCACACTAAGTAGTGTGATTGTTTCCTATAATATTTAAAGCCAAGCTATTGAAAGAAAGGGTAAAATAACATATTGTCAATAGAAGACCCCCTTAACAAAACACTTTGCTCTAAGTTAAAATAATTTATACAGTTTTGCATTTATGGCTATTGATCATACTCTTCCAGACTTCAGCTGCTCAAAACAAAGGGAGACTTTTTTGATCTTTTAACTGTAAAGAAAAAGTGTGATTGTTTTTTCAATAAAGATATAATAGAAATATTTTCATAAGGCAGATATAGCATTAGTATAATGACTAGTGCTAATAAAATAATGTAACCATTCTTGACATGGTAACACCTCTCAATAGACTATTATAAGATGATGCAGCTCTGATCTGAACTGATTAATAAACAAATATGTGTTGCAATTGGCACTTCTGATTGGTTCTGACAAAATAAAAAGTGAGCGCAGCTCCGATTCAACAACATTTATTGTATCACATGCAGCATAAATAATAGGTGATAGGCGTCCGAATGTAGCCTTCTATCCTGGTAAACTTTAACAGACCGTCCGTCAACAATTTGCTACTTTCGTAGCACACAGCGTGGCTATCTGATGCAAATGTAATCCTCAGTGTTTTACGCATTCACTTGTCTGAACTCCAGGTGAATACGGCTATGGATGGCAAATCAAGACACCACACCTCAGAAACCAAGAGAACGAAGAAAACTAGATAATAGGAGGAATCAACCAATTCAATTGGTTGATTAGTATTTTGAGTTACAATGTTAGTCTATTTTTAATCCATCTATGAGAGCACTATAATTTTGCCATGTGTATTTGATTGTTTTTGGATTAAAGAAATAGTCTAGTCAAAATAAAACTTTCTTGATTCAAATAGAGCAGGCAATTTTAAGCAACTTTCTATTTAACTCCTATTATCACATTTTCTTTGTTCTTTTGGTATCTTTATTTGAAAAAGCAGAAATATAAGCATAGGAGTCAACCCATTTTTGGTTCAGAACCTGGGTAGTGCTTTCCGATTGGTGTCTAAATGTAGCCACCAAACAGCAAGCGCCACCCAGGTGCTGAACCAAAAATTGTCCGGCTCCTAATCTTACATTCAAATAAAGATCTCAAGAGAATGAAGAAAAATTGTTAATAGGAGTAAATTAGAAAGTTATTTAAAATTGAAGTCATTATCTGAATCATGAAAGTTTAATTTTGAATAGAATATTCCTTTAATTAAGGACCTGTAGCCATGCGGGAAATCCAGTTTGGCTCCCTGTGGAGCCGGATTTGAAAACGTCACCTCTTAGCAAAACAGCATTCTGCCGTGGGCTGCCTGAGCAGCTCAGTGCGGTGAGTGCTTGAAACAAATAAAGGAGCTTTCTGCATGAAGTATTTTATACTTCATGAATGAAAGTCCCCTTTATTTATTCCAATGGTCAATCCTATCGTTTCACAAACGCTAGGATTGACTTTCACTTTAAACTTTCATGATTCAGAAAGAGCATGCAGTTTTAAGCAACTTTCTATTTTACTTCCATTATCAAATTGTGCAGTCTTTTTATATGCACGCCTTATGAGGCCAGCTCCTACTGAGCATGTGCAGTAGTTCACAGTGTATACATATCTGTCTGTGATAGGCTGATTACTGTCACAAGATACAGGGGGCTGGTAAATTAAAGGACATTTTGAAATTTGTCACAAACTACTGCTCATTTAAAATTTAGAGTAAGTGATACTGCATAGTCTTTTTATTATGCATTTGCTGAGTATGCAACTCTGTTGTACTTAAAGGGATGTTAAACAGTCTGTTTAATTGTTGTAATAAAAACGCACTAAGCAGATCTTTTTGCTTAGTAGAAAGCATTGCAATATGTATTATGCATCTATTTAAATATATTTTTCCTTTTTATTTCTTTTTTTACACTATATTTGTGCAGTGTCTATTACTTCCTGTCAAAGCCCTACAATGAGTAGGAGACCTCTGCAGGAAGGCTTATCTTAGCCTGATGTCATAAAACTTCTAAGCTAGAGTATAGACTAGATAACAGGGAGTCCAATTTGCTCATGCCCAGAACTGACAGTGTAAAACTTAGGTTTTAATAATCCTCCCCTCTTAAAACAAGCAAGTTGTTTGCTGTTTTTTGTGTTTACTTTGATTTAACATATTTGTTTTTACTGAAGTAGCACTATTTAATTTCTTTATAATGATCCTTTAAGTTAGGGTGGTTGCAGGCACATGAGTCTGATTTAAAGGGACAGTCTACAATATAATTTTTATTGTTTTAAAAGATAGATAATCCCTTTATTACCCATTCCCCAGTTTTGCACAACCAACACAGTTATATTAATATACTTTTTACCTCTGTGATTACCTTGTATCTAAGCATCTTCTGACAGCCCCTGATCACGACTTTATATTTATTATCTATTGACTTGGATTTAGTACTGTGTTGTGCTAACTCTTAAATAACTCATTGGGAGTGTAAACAATGTTATCTATATGGCACACATGAACTAGGAGTCTCCTGTTGTGAAAAGCAAATAAAAAAGCACGTGATAAGAGGCTGTCTATAGTGGCTTAGAAACAGGCAGAAATTTAGAGGTTTCAATGTTATAAAGTATAGTTATAAATCAATGTCGATTGTGCAAAGCATGGGTTGTAAAGGCATTATCTATTTTTTTATAATAATAACAGTTTTAGTGTAGACTGTCTCTTTAAGTCCTGAAATGGACGTGTACTTCACAGTAGAACTGCAGGGCTTGGAAGCCTGATGTTGCCTGTGAATAAAATGGGATCTGCTTTAATAAATTTGATAAGGATATGAAGCTGTCAGAGGGCCTGCAGAGTCTATAGTGGTTGAATATGTACAGTTTGTAAAATTAGTTCCTCTGCCTTTAAATGCCCAGGCCTATTATTAGTCTAAGTCTGACTGCACCATTCCATAACTATAATTCACATCAGGTTTTGCAGTTGCCCTAACATTTAACTTGTAATACACACGCTAATCCGGCCGCATTAAAATTGTACTCTAAGTTCCTTTAGCTTACGACCGGCAAATTTTGTTACTGTGCCACTGGTAATCTTGCCCTATGATGCTTAATAATGTTTTATTACTTGTTCTAAAACAGCAGACACCTTAAAGTGGCATATAATGTATACTGAAAATATTCATAAAAATAATATTTGCATAAGTTAATAAAAATAAGGTTATACCAATATCATTTGTAAATTAAACAATGATACATATACCCTGGGAATTAATTAAATGGATGTGCCTGATACAAGCTAGTTAAATACTATTTATGGCTTTAGTTTACATATTCAAGTACACACAATAACAAAACGTTTTTGAAACACAGAAACCAATTCTGTCCGCAAAATAAAATAGAAAACAGAATGCCCAAATAATCATATTATCTGCTGTGAAAGTGCAGGCTTGGTTAATTGTCATAATTTCCTTATGCATACAAATCTCAGACAATTACAAATTCCTTTACTGTATTTGTTTTTTGAAATGTAGCGGAAGACAGTTCTATTAGTTGGACAAATACAATTGGATGGTACAAAACTTTTATTTTTGTTGTGTGAAGTTATATTTAATGATTTACCAATAAAAGGAAAAAAGACAGCAAAAAAAATGTTTTGCTAGATTCATAGGGGTAGATTTATTATGCTGCAAATGCAGCTGTTTCCATGCGAGCCAAAACAAAAGTTAAGACCGTTGTTCCTTAAATTCATCCTCCACCTTTCATCCCAATCAAATACGATCTGGGTGATTGAAACCCCCTGCTAGCAGCCGATTGGCCGCAATTGTGCAGGGTGTGGCATTGCACAAGCATTTTTACCAAAAATGCATGTGCAATGTTAAATGCCGACATGCTGCCTGCATTTAAGGATGTCCGCCCGCCACTTAATAAATCTACCCCATAGGCTCTTTCTTTTACTCAGATAGCAATATTGAGACTGTTATATAGCAACCATTTGACATACATGTTGCTGATGCAATTATGCCTGTGATATTTAGGAGGATACAAATTCCAGTTAGCCACTTGGCATACCTCCATTTATTTCCTGGATCCAATCTGGGACTTGAATACTTGAATGCTTAGAGTAAAGGAGACCCATGTGTGTATTTGCAGGTGTTTTCTGATTGCCCCAGTATTACATCAAACATTGCCTTCCACAAGTTGAGGCACTTACGTTCTGTGTACAGGATCTGGGAGGTCGGAAACTATGTTAAGCGGTCCCTGTTTTCACTTCAGCTTCCACTTTTTACTTCTCAGAATCTATATATTTTTTGTTATTTATAGTTGTCATTTATTGACTACACAAATTAACAGTATGATGTACAAAACATGTCATCGACTGCAAAATCCGTTGCGCCAAATGCCGCTGCCATATAGGGCTCGATTTATCAATCAAGGGCGAACAGTAGGCTGACCATATTGCCGCTTTAAGAAGGAACACATATGAAAAATATATATGTGAGGGTTCTTATACAAAACCATTTTTTTAAACAGCCCTGACATATGTATTTTTCATATGTGTCCCTTTTTAAAGCGGCAATATGGTCAGCCTAGCGAACAGGGGTGTACATATTTGCCCCTGTCCGCCCTAGCTCTCTTCTGGCGTGGAGAAATTGGCTGCCTGAATTTGACATTGCACATCAGCGCTATTTTGTGCTCACGTGCAGCCCTGCCGCGCACAGCCTATCATACATGGGCAGAAGCTGCCAATCTCCCTGATCGGACGAGACTGGGAAGATTGAAATTATCCACCTAAAAGGTTAAGAAAAGGATAGGATGCAGCGGTCTAAAAAGCGCTGCTTGATAAATCCTGACTGCAGGTTCTCTTGTGAGAACCTGTAGTCAAAGGGAGGCGAAGGGCTTCATAAATTAAGCCCATAGTGTTTAAGACATTACAGTAAATGTAATATTTGAATAATTTTAGAAATAACACACTCACTCTATGCACTAATTTGGGGTGCAGTTTTCATTTGGTTTAATTTAGCGCTGCAGAATCTGTTGGCACTCTACAAATAAACAATAATAATAATAGTAATTTTAAAGCAATAATTATTCATGGAGAATCATATTACACTTTACATTTTTATAACACTCCAATAGAAATATAATGACTGTTTATGGTTATATATTAGTTATAAGATATAATAAAATTAATTTATAAATATTTTTTTCCAAAGAAATACTAGAGGATTTGAAGACAATAAGGGAAGAAACTACCCATAGTGGCTAAAAAGTAAGATAATGTAGGCGCAGTTGTGATTATAGGGCAGCCCTGGAAAAGCCCTGGGATATTTACCCCACTCCCATTCATTACTGTGCCTTTTAATACATATTGACTGCTTTATGTCAAACAATGCAAAAGAGGGATTAAAAAAATAAAGGTAGTATAGTAAGAACAATAAAACCCTATCAGTACCCCCTGAGACTTTGATTTTCAGCTTTGTGTTTAACATTTTACATATACATATGCTGTAGGTAGATATATATATATATATATATATATATATATATATATATATATATATATATATAAATAGTTGGTGCCCTGCTCACTGCAGATAAACTATACAATAGTAATGAATAGAGCTTTAGTGAATCTAGACCATGTATTAAATATTGTCTGTGGTCCTTTCAGAGTGTCTTGCACATGCTTAATATAACTGAATTATTCCAAATGATCTCGGAATACTAAGTATATATATTAGTAATATGGCCATAGATCAGTAGTTTTCAAACCTGGCCTCAGGCCTCCCCAACAGGCCAGGTTTTCAGGATAACCTAGGACGAGAGCAGCTAACATAAAAATGTTTACTAATTTGCTGATTATTTCACCTTTGCTCTAGTTCAGATATCCTCAATATGTGGCCTGAGGACAGATTTGAAAACCAGTGCCATAAATTGATTATAAAACACAGTACCACCAATACAAAGTGACGAGGGTTCTACTTTTAACAAAGCTACAAAGCAAAAAAAATACACAATTTTAAAAAACAAACAAAAAAAAAGTAGACAGCACACTCCTCTTATATAATGTTTAATAATAAAATAATCCAGAGTAAAATATACAAATAATGTAAAAACAAAATATCTTAACAAATTAATTAACAAATCCAGAGTACAGAAAGTGTACCAAAGTGTCAGTCAAAGATGCCAAAGCCAAAAATAGCTAATACATTTTTCAGCAGAGATCTTGTGTCCTCTTAACGGATGTAGGAAATTAAAAACCTACTATTCGAGCCAGCTTGGATATTCTGTCACTGCTTAGTTGGTGTCCTCCCTGGTTTATGCAAAGTTCTTTTTCTATATCTGAAGTGGCATCATGGGTGATATTGCCAAACCTCTAAACAATTTACAATCAGGTTCAGGCACTACACATTACGCATTTTCTGACTAACTTGCCGATAAGAGGGATGATTAACCAGCTACATTCCCTCATTTAAATATTTTACAAGAAAATTGAATAGAATTAGAAAAGCAACTGACAAATAGAATAAATAATAATATTAAAGGGACAGTCAACTCCAGAATTTTTATTGTTTAAAAAGATAAATAATCCCTTTATTACCCATTCCCCAGTTTTGCATAACCAACACGGTTATATTAATACACTTTTTACCTATGTGATTACCTTGTATCTGCAGACTGCCTCTTATCTCAGTTCTTTTGACAGACTTGCATTTTAGCCAATCAGTGCTGACTCTTAAATAATAGATAGCACAATATTATCTTAATGTCACACATGAACTAGCACTGTCTAGCTGTGATAAACTGTCAAAATGCACTGGGATAAGAGGCGATTGTTATCAGTTTAGAAATCAGTTTGAGCCTACCTAGGTTTAGCTTTCAACAAAGAATACCAATAGAACAAAGCAATTTTGATGATAAAAGTAAATTGCAAATATGTTTAAAATTGCATGCTCTATCTGAATCATGAAAGTTTAATTTTAACTACACTGTCCCTTTAAAAGGGACCTAAACAGTTATATTTAATGGATTAACCAATATACAGAAATGTATGTATTAAAATCATTTAAATATGGATAATCAACCTATAGTCAAAAAGAAACAACAAAAAAATGAATTATTTAAAAATGAAAAAAAGAAAATGGGAATATGAAAATAAGAGTATAATTTAAAAAAAATAATGTTTTCAGAATGTTATTGCTAGATGCCATTTCTAGATGATGTGGTTGTGATTTCTGTTTTCTTGCTTTTCCTGCAGATCTCAGTAGCTGTAAGAGATGTCATGTAATTAAAGGGACAGTGCAATGTAATTTTTTCCCCTTAACGTTCCCAGTGACTTGTTATACTAAAATATAAAATAAAGTATAAAATGTATTAAAAATTGCACCTTTACATTTTTTTTTAATTAAATAGCTGAATGTGGGCTTTAAAACCACAACCCATTAAAATAGGCTACGCTTGCAGAGAGATTAGACATCCTTATCTAATCACTCAAATGTTTCCCTTTCTTATCACTATCTCTATACAATACTTAGAACATGAAAATAAAATTTTTAGAACTTTATCTCTCCCCTTCCACATAGGAAGTGTAATTTCTTCTGCTGGCTTTGTTTACACAGCTTGTCAATTACCTATACATAGAAACTTTTAGTATAGGTAGGGATGCCACAGGCAAAATCAGCTATTTCAAATGTTGATATAAAGGTAAATAGCTATTTAGTGTAAAGTATCCCTTTAAATAAATATACATATGTAAATGTATGTCATGCCCACTGCAGATGGGCTATGCAAAAGCGATGAACAGAGCTTTAATTAATCTAGTCCATGTATGCAAGTACACTTCTAAAATGCGATCTGTGACCATTTCAGAGTCTATTGCACATGTGCAACGCAGTAGAATTAATTAACCGCTTAACCACAATAATTTCTATGGTGTTTGCGTCACTAATAACGCAGTGACCAGAAGGGAGGAGAAAGGGTATCGGCGGGACCCGCGTTATTATAAACAAGGAAACCTTTAACGGCCAGCGACATACATGGTATGTTATGGTTGTTAAGGGGTTAAAATCATCTTGGAAAATGTACAATTACATCAAAAAGGCAGTTTTTGGACTTTATCAAGTGCCTTTAGGTGTTGTATTCGATAAGTGTAAAATTATCCAAAAACATGTTGAAAAGTAATGAGAAAATAGATTTTTAATGCCAAATTATTTTTTTCGCTCCATGTAAAAATATTTGTCTTTTAAGATAGTAAAAAAAAAAACACGTTTTGGGTCTAAATAAAAAAAACACCCTAAATCTAATGAGTGTGATAATGTTAAAATAAAAAGTGCCAAAAAGCCGCTAAAAACAAATTAGCTATTAGATTGTGGCCAACTCCCATGTGTTTCACACCTGCAAAGTTTGCTCCAGAGCAACAATGGACTACTGGGAGCTAGCTGAGCACATCTGGTGAGCCAATATGTGTACTCACTAGGCAGCTAATGACACCAACAGAATTAAGTTAATTTGATAAAAAAAAACTATGGTGAAACTAACACATTATCATTATTACTTTCTACTAATACTCATTGACTAATGGTCAATAAAGGACCACTCAATGCAGTAGAATTGCATAATTAACAAGTACATAATAAAAAATACAATGATTTAACACTTAGGGGGCGATTTATCAAGTGTCGGGCAGACATGATCGCTGTAGTGGATCATGACCGCCCGACATCGATAAATGCCGACAGCATATGTTGTCGGCATTTAACATTGCACAAGCATTTCTCATTGTGCAATGCCGCTGCCTGCACATTTGCTAGCAGGGGGTGTCAATCATCCCGATCGGAGGTGGCGGATGAGTTAAGGAGCAGGGGGTGTCAATCATCCCGATCGTATCCGATCGGGATGATTGCTATCTGCCACCTCAGAGGTGGCGGATGAGTTAAGGAGCAGCGGTCTTCGCTAGCAGGGGGTGTCAATCAGCCCCATAGTATCAGATCGGGATGATTGCTATCCGCCACCTCAGAGGTGGCGGATGAGTTAAGGAGCAGCGGTCTTAAGACCGCTGCTTCTTAACTTTTGTTTCCGGCAAGCCTGAAGGCTCGCGCGGAAACTGCTGCATTCGCAGCATAATAAATCGGCCTCTTACTCTGAATTTCAAATAAGCAATCAAATTTTCTGACAAATGTATTTTTTCTCCCATTTTCAGCACCCCTGTATCATGTGACGGACATCAGCCAATCACAGACTAGTATACGTATACCCTGTGAGCTTGTGCACATGCTCAGTAGGACCTTGTTCCCTAGAAAGAGTTAATATAAAAAGACTGTGCAAAATTTGATAATGGAAGTAAATTGGAAAATGTTTTAAAACGGCTTGCTCTATCTGAATCATAAAGGTTTATTTTCACTTGAGTATCCCTTTAAGTAAGTACCTATAATCAATGAGTATTAGTTACAAGTGCAAAATTAATACTGCTATATCAGTTTAAATTGAAACAGTGTTTACTTTATTTAGGCACTAGAAGCTGTCATCATGCTAAGTGTTGTTTTTTTCATATGGATGATAGAACATTTGTGAGTACAAAGTTCCTTTAATATTGATCCATTCCCATATGTGCCTGCACTATGACACACATTTCAAGGAAAAGCTGAGCTTTCAATTTCTTCGCCAGTAAAGCCAAATAAATTATTTCTCATTAGATTATTATTTTTTTTTCCTTCTGAACGTACTGGCACATTAGTAAAATACATGAAGAAGAAAGTCTTGAATGTAATTCATATTTAACTAATATGTCATTTTATAATAGAGTTCACATATATTATAAGTGGGATATTCTATATAATGTTATGATGCTAATCATTGTTAAAAGTTTCCCCAATAATCATTTAAATCATATACTTATTTTATTTTGCTTTAAGATTATCACCTTTGAGCACAATTTATGTTTTTTCCCAATGTTTGTTTAATGTTCTTCTTCAGTATTTCTAAATTCCAGTTATTAGGGCACACTAACAGGCCAGGTTTTCAGGATATCTAAACTAGAGCACAAGCAAAATAACCAGCTGAGCAGTAACCTTTTTAAAAATCTGCTTTCACCCAAGGTTACCCTGAAGATCTGGACTTTTGGTGTGTAAAATGAATGTAATTAAGAAACACTGTTCTTTTACAATTTATTTATTTACAGTCAAAAATATAATATAATAAAAAATATTATAAATACATAAACAAATAACTCCAGGTGTTGTTTGAAATAACTAAAACATTACATAACCTTTCAGTAAGTCAAACTTCTCAAACTTATATATTATTTTATGATGCTTTTTAATTATGGGGTAAAAAAAAAAAAACTTAGAATTTCAGCAAATAATCTGAAGGATTTTATATACAACAGAGAAATGTTACATTTACTGAAAATAAGATTACATTTTGCTTTGTTCTATGAAAAAGAGTGAACTTCGGAAAGTATAAATAGATATTTCAGTATTGAATAAATGGAGTTTTATCTCTCATTACCAATTCATTTGCGTGATTTAGCCCTATTGTCCCAGTAAACTATGGACATTTCCTGATAGTTTTAACCTAAATAGAAAAACCTTTCAATGAACCTTTTCTTTGCAGAAAATATTATTATTGAATTAATTCAGTATCATGGCCAGGTATCTTTTGCTTTTAAGAAATTCTGTAAAAATCCTTGCCAAACTACCTCTGAAAAGCAGGCAATACTTCTCTAATGTATTATTATTATTATTATTATTATTATTATCACCACCATCATCTTTTATGTGTTTATTTACATAAGTGGATAACACATAACGATAGATAGCTACATATATTTAATACGTCAATTTACAGATGCAAGTAAAATATTTATTCATTAAACTTGTTATTGTTTTAAAAAGACAAATAACGCCATTACTACCTTTTTCTTAGCTTTGCACAACCAACATAATTATATTACTATATATTTTACAACATTTAAACCTCTACATTTTTGCCTGTTTCTAAGCCACTACAGACGGCCTCTTATCACGTTTTTTATTAGCTTTTCCCAACAAGACACTGCTAATCCATGTGGGCCATATAGATAACAATGTGCTCAATCCCATGGAGTTGTGCAGGATACAGCACAGATTGGCTAAAATGAAAGTCAATAGATAATAAATATTCATGTGATCAGGGGGCTGTCTGCTGAGGCTTAGATACAAGGTAATCACTGAGGTCAAAAGTGTATTAATATAACTGTGTTGTTTATGCAAAACTGGGACATGGGTAAAGGGATTATCTATCTTTTTAAACAATACAAATGTTGGGGTAGACTCTCCCTTTAAATTAATTGTTTGCATAAGATCCAGATATCACATAATAAGGCACTAATATAATGTGATACCTTAGAGCATGTTGTCTCTCATGTGTTTAGCTATCTCACTCAGGAGCCACAATGCATTTCTACATCTGAGCAGAACATCAATAAAGAACCAATCAGTAAGTGTGTGTGTGCATGTGTGTGTGTTTTTCTGATATGTACTTAAAGGGACATGAAACCCAAAATTTTATTACATGATTCAGATATAACATACAATTTTAAACAACTTTCCAATTTACTTCTATTATTTAATTTGCTTCCTTCTCTTGTTATCCTTTGCTGAAAGCTGTATCTAGGAAAGCTCAGGAGCAGCAGAGAACCTAGGTTCTAGCTGTTTATTGGTAGCTGCATATATATATATATATATATATATATATATATATATATATATATATATATATATATATATATATATATATATATATATAGTGATTGGCTCACCCATGAGTTCAGTTAGAAACCATTAGTGGATTGCTGCTACTTCAACAAATGATACCAAGAGAATTAAACAAATTAGATAATAGAAGTAAATTAGAAAGTTGTTTGAAGTGGTATTCTCTATCTGAATCATGAAAGACAAATTTTGGGTTTCATGTCCATTTAATGCCAGTGACTAGAAACCTAAAAATTCCTGATGTAAAGTCCTCTGACCAATAAAATAAAGCTTAGCTACTCAGGTCTCTGATGGTTTTAGATTAACCATCTGCTTTTACATATCACTAAAACCTTTTCAGCTACCAATCCCTACAATGTATGTAGGGCATAAATTAGTAGCAATGTATAGAATCGCACAGTGAGCATAGAATTACAAGATAATTCAAGCAAACAATTCATTTAATGTGAGCAACAATAAATCTTTCATACTAAAAGGGACATGAAACCCAAAAAATGTATTTCATGATTCAGATAGAGAATACAATTTTAAACAACTTTCCAATTTACTTCTATTATTTAATTTGCTTCCTTCTCCTGTTATCATTTGCTGAAAGGTTTATCTAGGCAAGTTCATGAGCAGCAGAGAAACTAGGTTCTAGCTGTTGATTGGTGGCTGCATATATATATTGAATGCGATAGGCTCACCCATGTGTTAAGTTAGAAACTAGTAGTGCATTGCTGCTCCTTTCAACAAATTATACCAAGAGAATGAAACAGATTAGATAATAGATGTAAATTAAAAAGTTGTTTAAAATTGTATTCTCTATCTTAATTATGAAATAAAAATTTTGGGTTTCATGTCCCTTTAAGGCATAATTCTAATATCAACAATTTGTAAAGCTCTTCATCTCTTCTTATTCCTGAAAATGTTAAGGTTTACTGCTATAACTAAAGATAGTAAGTTTAAAGAGACAGTATACTTTGATTTTTCTCCTTTAATGTGTTTTCTGTTATCCATTTTACCTACTGGAGTGTATTCATTTTATAAAAATAGCTCATTTATGTTTATTTTACCATTTTAAATAGCTATTTTTGCATGCTGTATCCCGCCTATAATGAACATTTCTGTGCATAAGTATTGTCATTGAAATGCTATGTAAAAAAAAAGGTGAATTCCTGTTCCCAGTGGGTGATGGGACAGAGAGGTACTGGAGTGCTATTTTTTTTAATTGTTTTGAGAGATAAGATATGGAGGATTGTGTGTATATAGAGAGATAAGATAATAAGATCAGCACTCCCTGCAAATTAATTCCAGAAACAACTTTCATATAGATAACTAAACCTAAAGGAACACTTTCTCCATATATTGTATATTCTGCAGATTATGTAACAAGTCATTTAAAACACTTTAAAGAAAACAAATGTTTCAGTACACTGTCCCTTTAAATGTCAAATTCTATGTTTGCAATTAATATAGTAATACAAAAAATCATTGGACTATATATATTCAAACAAATGTATTCTGTTCTTTTAAGGTTTTCTAGAAAAAAAACCTACTTTTTATGAATCAGAATGTTGCTGCCCTCTATAGATTCTAGCAAGTGGATTAAGCTCTGTATTCTGTAGCAGAGGAGGAAGGTCTGACAGTTGATCAGTGAATCCCATTGCAGTATTAATCTCTTCTGGGATTTAAATGCATTAGAGCATTGCTAGAAAGTAACTGATACAGTTTGGTTTTTAAACTAACAATCTAAGAAATTATGTACATGGTATTTTATCAGCCCACCAATGTTACAGTGTTGCAGCTAGAGTGTAATACTCGGATCTTGTCTTTCAGACCTAAATATTTTGGATATGGAGGTGTTTCTTACAGTATATACACAACTATGTAACCATCCTTTCCTCTTTTAGCTCACTGACTCAGGACACCGAAGCTCATAACCCCCCCCCCCCCCCCATCAATTTTACAGACTGGACTGCAAATTTGAAATCATCCAAATATCCTATTTTCTTAGCTTTATTTTAAAACACATATTGTATTCACGTTTTCAAAGGTGTATTCACTAATAATACATATGAAAGTTGTATTCACTAATACACATGCACAAATATAATACACCATTTTTTTTTATATAGATTTGACCTGTAAAATTAAAGTTAAACTCTTGAAAGATCCATATTAATATTAACTATCAACTTCATTAGTCAGTCAATTTGCACAGTTTATTTGTTGTATTGCTAAATGTAAAAATAAAATAACATTAGTAGCTGTGTTCTTTGTAGTTGAAGTTTTTTTTTTTGAGTGAGTCAATATATATACACTGTATATATTTATATATATATATATATATATATATATATATATATATATATATATATATATATATATATATATAGTGTGTGTATAAAACAAATGATTGCCCTGTTTTGACCTTTAAAGTCATACACATTTGTATCTGAGTTGTTAAAGATATAAGCTTGATAACTGGAACTCAAAGTAAAATGTGCTAGGAGTGAAATCTCCTTACCAGTCCAGAAGCAAAGAAAACAGCCAGCAGTGCCAGGCAAGCTCCCATCACAATAAGTAGGAGAAAGACGATGAGAGGATGCTGCTGGCTCATGCAATAATAGGACTCATAGAGCCAGTCCCTAGACTTCTGCTGCTCCTGTCTACTGACCACATCCTCTGTCCTGTCAAGAAAATAGCGTCTTCTCTTCATTGCGTCTTGCCACATTAGGGCAGAAGCAGTTGCACACAGTTTATTCCCTTTAATGTCTATATAGAACAAAATTTCAAAAGAAAGAAGAAACAAAATCAATAGTTCCACTTTGTCAGCTGTTAAATAACAAGGTCCCCAAAGCCAGTATTGTTTTTTATTATTATTATTCTTTGTATATACTCGTCTGGTGTTTTGAGGTTTACCCATGCAGCAGAAATAGTACAAACCAGGGGAAGAGCTGTGTAGAAAGCTCCCGTGACATGATGCCAGGTAAGAGGGGAAGCAGAGTAAATTATACAGTAGGAATCAGCATGAGGAAAGCTGCGAGGTTGCTCTAAGTTTGCAGAGTGTGCTCCAAGGCTTCTGTCAGAGGAGAACAATAAAGACAAAGTGCACGCCCTCTCTCCCACAGCAGCAGCAGCAGCTCTGAGCTCATTCAATAAGGGGCTCCACTCCCTCCCTCTAATAGGAAAATAACACACACAAATACAAAAGCATGCTGTGATGATGGGGTATATTTAAAAAAAAAAAAAAAAAGAATTATTCCACCTGCGTCCTGCAGGATATGGAGGTGTCTCAAGGACTGTTATCATTAGCTGCCAGTCTTTATAGCTTCTATTTCCTATGGCAGTAGCTGGAGGCTGGCAGAGACAGTGTTGCTGGCAGCTGTGAAGTGCTGTATTTCTAGATAGAGCTGGAGTCGCTTCACTACCTATTCTGTTACATGCAGATTACATACTGGTTGGCTTGTTCATTTCTCATTGCAGAGCAAACATCTAAACTTGCAAACACTACTACATTGCAGAAAACCCAGAATGAAAAGAGGGTTTATTTTTTAATAACGAAGGTGATAAAAAAAAATAGCCATCAGTTTTACCATGGGACCTAGATAGTGATGTAAAAATCTGTTAAGTGCTTAGTCATCTGTGTATGAATTTTTGGAACTGCCAGTCTTTTAAAATATGTCAAAGTATTCAATAGTATATTGCTAATATATATAATTTGACATTTTTTAAAGCAAAAAAAATGTTGTTTTTTAATTTTACCTTATATTAAAGGGACACTGTACTCAAATTTTTTCTTTTGTGATTCAGATAGAGCATGCATTTTTAAGCAACTTTCTAATTTACTCCTATTATCAAATTTTCTTCATTCTCTTGGTATGTTTTTTTGAAAAGCAAGAATGTAAGTTTAGATGCCGGCCCATTTTTGGTGAACAACCTGGGTTGTCCTTGCTGATTGGTCAGCACCAATAAACAAGTGCTGTCCATGGTACTGAAGCAAATATTTGCTGGCTCCTTAACTGAGATGCCTTCTTTTTCAAATAAAGATAGCAAGAGAACGAATTAAAATTGATAATAGAAGTAAATTAGAAAGTTGCTTAAAATTGCATGATCTATCTGAATCATGAAAGAAAAAATTTGGGTTCAGTGTCCCTTTAACTCTTTTTCAATTTTTTTTCAAAGCATTTTACACACACAAACACACACATATATATATATATATATATATATATATATATATATATATATATATATATATATATATATATGTTTGTGTGTGTAAAATGCTTTGAAAATTTATATACGGTAAAATTAAAAAACAACATTTTTTTGCTTTAAAAAATGTCAAATTCTAAACGGTATTTATAACTAAGTAAAGATAAAAATGGTTTCCCACCTTCTAGGGGTAGACTTGAATGTTCCTATCAGTTGTAGGTTCACCAATGTTCATAAAGCAGTGGTTTAAACTGTTGTTTCCTGAATCCTCTCCACCAACAAGAGTTGGCAGATCAAAAATATTCTCTGGCTGATTTGACTGGAGTTCTTGTCCAATCAATGATAACTCTATTCCTTCTGTTTCACAAGAATTTATTATAACATTTTATTATTTATTGTGATTGCTATTTAAATATTAGTTAGACCCATTTTGAAATATATGTTTATTTTTTTATTTTTTTTTATTTATTTCTGTAAAATGGATGTTCTTTACTGAAGAAAATGAAAAATAGTAATGGTTGTGGGAAATATAATGTATCAATCAGTAAAGTGAGTACAGTGAGTAATCAGGCCTTAAAGGGGCATGAAACCCAATTTTTTTTTTGTACAAAAAAAACCTTTCTAATTTACTACAGTCATCAAATGTACTTGTTGCAAGCATGAATTAAACAATGTAATACACAGCATTCATGCAAAAATGCTACCATGAAGTGCTCCAGACACATCTACCTACCTAAGTATGCTTTTTAGCAAACGATACCGTGAGAACAAATTCAATTCAATAATCTAAATAAATTTGATTTTTTTTTTTCATTGTACACCCTATCTGAATCATAAAAGAAAAAAATGGGTTTCATGCATCTTTAAGTGCCCTTTTACACAGAGCTGTAACACATCTTTCTGAGGTAAATATACTTGATAGAATTTTTAGAGAGTTCAGTTTACTGTTTCTTTGAAAGGATATTCAAGTTAAAATAAACCCTCTAGTTTAAGAAATAGAATGCAATTTTAAGAGAATTTTCCATTTTCCTTTAAAAAAAAAACAACAAATCTTACTTTCTGTTTAAAAGCATACCTAGAAAGGCTCATGATCAGCAATGCACTATTGTGAGCTAGCTGCTGATTGGTGGCTACATACTCATGCCTCTTACCATTGGCCCACCAGATGTGTTCAGCTAGGTCACAGTAGTGTATTACTGCTCTCAAACCAAATTAAAATGCTCTTACACCTGAAGAAGAGTAAGCACATTATTATTATTATTGCCCTTTTGCTTGCATACAACTATGGGTTTAACACATATTTCTGTCCCTTTAATTTCAATATTTTGATTCATTTAATGTAGCATTCACTACACAGTAGTATTTTTGTTTTGTCTATATAAATGTTAAGAGTAAATATCAAACCAAACATTAATTCTACCATTTTAAGGTCACAAAGACACCATTACCCCTTATAATGGCAGATAAGGTTACAATGCTGCCTGGCAAATAAAATTATGCAATACCCTAAGAGAAAAAAAAAATAAAGTTCATAAGATTTAAAGGGACAGTAACGTTAAAATTAAACTTTCACGATATAGGCAGATCATGCAATTTTTAAACAACTTTCTAATTATCTCAATTAAATCAATTATTTAATTTGCATCATTATTTTGTTCTTTTTTGAAAAGCATACCTAGGTAGGCTCATGAGCAGCATTTCTGGGAGCTAGCTGCTGCTTGGGGGCTGCTCATATATGCCTCTTGTCATTAGCTCACTAGATGTGTTCAGCTAGCACCTAGTATTTAATAGCTGTTCTTTCAGTAAAGAATACCAAGAGAATCAAAGCAGCATGGAATAAATTGGAACATTGTTTAAAATCGTATCTAAATCATGAAATAAAAATGTGGTTTTCCATGTACCTTTAAAACTACTATATCACTACCATAAACAATAGAGCTGAAGATCTGAATTTGAACATTCTAGAAAAAAATCTTATTCTACCATGGTATGGTACATTAGTGTAATCTTTATTGTTAAATATTTCGTTCTATCTCATTTATACTATTGTATATGTCTGTTTATTAAGTAATTAAGCTCCACATTGCTAAAGATCTGTAGACAAAATACATTACAGTATTTGAAATCAGGTAACACTTTCATTTTGTTAGTATAATTTTCCCAGTCAAGAGCAGTTCTGGGATACTTCATTGCTGTGGCCAGTTAGTGAGATATGTAAATTAACTTTTTCTCTTATCTAAGCAATCATTGTGTAGGATTTCCCAAGTTCAGATACTTTTCAGGGAAAAAGGGAAAACCAGAAGTGGACTCCTTGCCCAATGTGCTTAGAGGAATGTGGCTGCACCTCACTGACAAATCCTAATGAAGGCAGAAATGATTATCTGGGATTAGGGATTGCTTGGTATTTTAGCGCTGGACTAATATACTACAGGAAAGTACTCTTCTGTGAAATAATTATTGGGCAAAAAGAAACTGCACCCAGGTGGTACCTCACCATAGAACAAGTTAACAATTTATTGACCTGGTATTCATTCCTGGAGAGCGCTTCTCTTTCTGTATATATTTAGTGGTATTTAGAGCAAAAACATGCAAAGTAAACTATAAATGTGTATTTTGAAGCTTTTTTAAAGGGTTAACCTTTTTTTTATAATGTATATGAAAAAGTCAGCAATTAAAGGAACAATAAAATAGATTCAGACAGATGCAATTTTAAATTACTTTCTAGTTCAGTTATTTTATCTAATTTACTTTGTTCACCTGAAATCTTTTGTTGAATAGCATACCTAGGTAGGCTTATGAGGAGCAATGCACTACTGGGAGATCATTGGTGATTAAGGTGCAGCAATTAGAACAATAATATATATGTGCAGCCACTAAACAAAGGATACCAAAAGAAAAAAGCACATTTGATCATTGAAGTAAGCAGCAAAGAACATTAAAACTGTATGCTCTATCTGAATCATTAAATAAATGTTTTAGTTTCACGTTCCTTAAAATGTTTAGTAAATTTGTTTTAAATTTATTATGAAAATTACATGGATTTTTTGATTATCTACAACTGAACCACATGACTCTAATGCTCATTGGCTGATAAAGACAACTCACAGAGAAACATTTAATTTTAATCAACACATGAACATAACAATGTAAAACATTTTAAAGCATTCTCATTTAGATGACAAAGATACGTACCTTTAATTTAACATTCATTTTAAGATAAATTTAATTTGTTTATTTAAATCTAATCCTAGGTTTGTCTCTGATCCAGCCCTTATGCTTTCCATTGGCCGTGTTCGAAATAATGTTTCAGATGTTATGTTAAGATGGAATGTTCTGTGTCTGCAGGTCATACTGCCTGATATTTCCTGTCTCTACAGCAATACCACAGGTGACCTCATATTGGTGATAACTAGGCAGCAATTCTCCCACTGCGTTATTGTTGTCATATTTAAATATGTAACGGATGATCTATCGTCTCTTCAGCAAAGTTTTTGTGTTTTATGAGGTACCATAAATATATATAAAAAAATATTCTAAGGTTAAATTTTTTTAGGCTTAGACACAGTTAACTTTGGATCTAACTTACACATACATTTGAGATGTAATTAAAAAAACAAACAAACAAAAAACAAACCATAATTAAGGTAATTTTGAAATTTCATTTACTATACTATTATAACCGCCCCACTTTGGATTTATGATTTATTTTAATAATTATTGCTTTTAACCACTTCAGTTTTGGGGGAATAATACAACGATGTATGCAGATTTATTATGATAAAACTGAAAAGGCGATTTCAGTCAGAGTAGTTGTAGATATTTGCTGGTTATTTTACAGGCTTATTTCTTACAGATCAATATTTCAATCTTATGCGACATCCGGTGTGTAATGTAAAGCTTTTAAAATTCTCAAGTTCTATGTCAGTTATGTTACAAAACCATTATCACTTTGATCTACTGCTTGGAAGGGTATCCAGCTGGTTTGTATCAGAGATCACATTGGTGTGTGTAAGTATGTGTATATATATATATATATATATATACACGCACACACCAACACACACACATATATTTATATAGATATATATATATATATATATAGTACATATATATATATATATATATATATATATATATATATATATATATATACTATATTAAATAAAAATATTAAATAAAAATATGTAGTGGTGCACAAATTATTTCTCAAATTCCAAGACTCTCTAAACCGTGCTGGCTGTCCCAAATAATTTACAATGCCATAAATAAAAGAAGGATTGAACGATTTTATCAGTCAATCAAAGAGGGACACAGGCCGCACTGGTTAGTCAGAGTTTTTATTACTATATAACTCTAAACAACCAAAATCAGAACGTCTACCCTCCACCCTGTTCCTTAAATACGGTATATACACACAGTAAAATACACAGATATTTGAACAGACTGGCCAGCTCACTATATTATTATCATTCCTGTATCATTCTCACGTTCACCATATACGTACAATGTATCAACTTAGGCTGCAATACACTAGAAACTGAGGGGTGAAAAACTTATACATTTATGTCATCATAGTCCGTATGTTTTTACGGGGCCCCAAAGTTGCAGCTGTTACAAACAAGGTGGATATTCAATTTCCAGGCTCTTAAGTGTAAAAACACGCTCTGGTTCTGAACTCGATTCCTTTACACCAAAACGATGTGACAGCTTGATTACAATGTTCATACTTGTTACTTCATACTGTGATAAGAATTCATGAGTGATTCACATACGGTCTCTCAAAAGGCAAACGCACAATGTACCCTGGCGGAACAGACCCGGCTGTCAGATGCAAGACTTTATTATATCATGTCATATAAATGATTGAAACCAATTGAAGCCCAAACATGTTACATTTTATTGTGGCATTTTGTAGATACTTATGTCCCCTTCATCAGACAAACAATTTGTGAACAAACAAGTTTTTATAGTAAAAGATTAATATAAACTCTCTCCTTTCTTGCCACCAGTAGTGTACACCAGAAGACACCAGAAGGGATGGTATCACTTAAATGTCACTATAAACTTTAATACAATTTTGGCAAATCCTGCGAGTGCTTCATTCTTAGATTTATATAATATATATTCGTCCAAAGTTTTCGTAACGAATATTCAGGGAAAACTGAATATTCATTGGCTGCACTATTCGGTATTCATTTAATTTAAAATAAAAGGAATAACGATTCTTAGTTAAACATTTACATTCATTTTCAATAAACAGGGGAAAAATTGACATGTTCCTAAAATACTTACCTACAGGCGCTGAAGAGCAGGCTAACCCGCTCCTCTTCACTCAATAACCAGGTCCACGTTAACTGGAGACTTAGGGGCCTATTTATCAAATGTCTGTCCAACATGATCCAATCAGTGGACAGCACTGCTGGTGCAATGCCACCCCCTGCAGATTTGCGGCCAATCATTCGCTAGCAGGGAGTGTCAATCAACCCGATAGTATTCGATCAGGTTGATTTCTGGCGATTGCTGCCCGCCTCCTCAGAGCAGGCGGACAGGTTATGGAGCAGCAGCCTTTAGACCGCTTCTTCATAACTTGTATTTCTGGTGAGCCTGCAGGCTCGTCAGAAACACAGGGCATCAAGCTCCATATAGAGCTTGATAAATAGGCCCCTTAGCACGCTCTGCAGTTAGTGCAGGCCCCAGGAGCCGAGCACACAAAACCTCTAGTTAGCACGTGCCTGGATCTGGAGTGAAGAGGAGCAGGTTAGTGCACTCTCCAGTGCATGTAGGTAAGTATTTTAGTATTTTTTTAACAAAAGGAAAGGAATATTGCTGAATTCTGCAATATTCATTCATTTTCATTTATAGTGATTTCGCGAATAGTTCGCCGGCGAATAGATCCCAGTGAACATAGCTTGTTCGCGTTCGCTGCAGCAGGCTAACATGTGCAATGTTCGATCCGCCCCCTATTCGTCATCATTGAGTAAACTTTGACCCTGTATCTCACAGTCTGCAGACACATTTCAGCCAATCAGCAGCAGACACTCCCTCCCAGACCCTCCCAGCTCCTGGACAGCAGCCATTTTAGATTCATTCTGATCCTGCATTCTTAGTGAGAGGAGGGACAGTGTAGCTGCTGCGGATTTTATAAGGAAATTGATGGCTAGGCTAGTGTATTCAGTGTCCACTACAGTCCTGAAGGACTCATCTGATCTCTGCTGTAAGGACAGCACCCCAAAAAGCCCTTTTTAGGGCTAGAACAGGGGTCAGCATCCTTCGGCTCCCAGATGTTTTGTAACTACATTTCCCATGATGCTCAGATAGCCTAAAGAGTGTCTCAGCATTGTGGGAAATGTAGTTCCAAAACATCTGGGAGCCGAAGGTTGAGAACATCTTTTTTTTTTTTTGCCTGTGTAATTTTGACTGTGAAACATCAGTCTGCTAGTGTAATCTAATTGCAGCTGCCTGTCTGCAGTGCCATCACTCATATCTGTTGTAACAGTAGTGTAAATTTTATAAAAAAAACTTTTTTGACTGTGAAACATCAGTCTGCTAGTGTAATCTAATTTCAGTTGCCTGCCTGCCAGTGTGTGTGCCAGGCCCACTTGCTAAGTGCCACCACTCATATCTGTTGTAACAGTAGTGTAATTTTGTAAAAAAAAACTTTTTTGACTGTGAAACATCAGTCTGCTAGCGTAATCTAATTTCAGTTGCCTGCCTGCCAGTGTGTGTGTCAGGCCCACTTGCTAAGTGCCACCACTCATATCTGTTGTAACAGTAGTGTAAATTTTGTAAAAAAAAACTTTTTTGACTGTGAAACATCAGTCTGCTAGTGTAATCTAAGTGCAGTTGCCTGCCTCCCAGCGTGTGTGCCAGGCCCACTTGCCAACTAGTGCCACCACTCATATCTGTTGTAACAGTAGTGTAAATTTAAAAAAAAACTTTTTTGTCTGTGAAACATCAGTCTGCTAGTGTAATCTAATTGCAGTTGCCTGCCTGCCTGCCAGCGTGTGTGCCAGGCCCACTTGCCAACTAGTGCCACCACTCATATCTGTTGTAACAGTAGTGTAAATTTAAAAAAATAAAACTTTTTTGACTGTGAAACATCAGTCTGCTAGTGTAATCTAATAGCAGTTGCCTGCCAGCGTGTGTGCCAGGCCCACTTGCCAACTAGTGCCACCACTCATATTTGTTGTAACAGTAGAGTAAATTTAAAAAAAAAAACTTTTTTGACTGTGAAACATCAGTCTGCTAGTGTAATCTTATTGCAGTTGCCTGCCTGCCTGCCAGCGTGTGTGCCAGGCCCACTTGCTAAGTGCCACCACTCATATCTGTTGTAATAGTAGTGTAAATTAAAAAAAAAACTTTTTTGACTGTGAAACATCAGTCTGCTAGCGTAATCTAATTGCAGTTGCCTGCCTGCCAGCGTGTGTGCCAGGCCCACTTGCCAACTAGTGCCACCACTCATATCTGTTGTAACAGTAGTGTAAATTTTGTTTTAAAAAAAACTTTTCTGTCTGTGAAACATCAGTCTGCTAGTGTAATCTAATTGCAGTTGCCTGCCTGCTAGCGTGTGTGCCAGGCCCACTTGCCAACTAGTGCCACCACTCATATCTGTTGTAACAGTAGTGTAAATTAAAAAAAAAAAAACTTTTCTGTCTGTGAAACATCAGTCTGCTAGTGTAATCTAATTGCAGTTGCTTGCCTGCCAGCGTGTGTGCCAGGCCCACTTGCCAACTAGTGCCACCAATCATATCTGTTGTAACAGTAGTGTAAATTTTTTTAAAAAAACTTTTTTGACTGTGAAACATTAGTCTGCTAGTGTAATCTAATAGCAGTTGCCTGCCTGCCAGCGTGTGTGCCAGGCCCACTTGCCAACTAGTGCCACCACACTTATCTGTTGTAAAAGTAGTGTAAATTTAAAAAAAAAACTTTTTTGACTGTGAAACATCAGTCTGCTAGTGTAATCTAATTGCAGTTGCCTGCCTGCAAGCGTGTGTGCCAGAAATGTTAGGTGATTTATGCCCTTTATGGCTTAAAAACAGACTCTGCATCAACTATGTAATTTTCCGTGGGAGTTTTGCCATGGATCCCCCTCCGGCATGCCACAGTCCAGGTGTTAGTCCCCTTGAAACAACTTTTCCATCACTATTGTGGCCAGAAAGAGTCCCTGTGGGATTTAAAATTCGCCTGCCTATTGAAGTTAATGGCGGTTCGCCCGGTTCGCCCGTTCGCTAACAGTTGCGGAAGTTCGAGTCCGTCGTTCACAAACGGAAAATTTTAAGTTCGCGACATCACTATTCATCAATTTTCCCTGTGCATTATTTTGGCTATTCGTTTAGTTAAAATTAAACAAATATCCCTTTTTTCGAATGAAAATTATTTTGTTTCAAATGGAATGCAAAAGTCTAAGATAGATAGATAGATAGACATACATAAAGATAGACAGACAGATAGATAGATAGATAGATAGATAGATAGATAGATACATAGATAGATAAAAAGATAGATGACAGATAGATAGATAGATAGATTAATAGATAGATAGATTGAAAGTAGATATGTGCATTCATTTTTTCATTCTGTAATGAATTCAGAACTAGTCAGAGATCTGGACTTGCACAGATTTCAGTGTGTTGCACTTTTACAAGAATAATTGTGGCTCCAAAAAGAGCCCAATGCGGCTTGCGGCCTTCTAGTTCTGCGTTTGTTACTGAACGAAAAAAGCGAAAGCTTACATCTGATACATAGATATATATAAATGTATGTGTTTGTGTGTGAGACAACCTTGTTTGCTCTCAGTGTGTTTGGTTGAGAGCAAGGATATGCAGATGCTGTAGGTTAGCACTCAGGAAAGAAGAGACCATGAAGTCAATTTTGGGCTTATCACCATTTGGCCAAATGCTTTAACAAACTCTTCACTTGTATGCTTTTAGCCTAGCTGTGTGTATTTAAAGGGAAAGTCTAGTCAAAATTACACTTTCATGATTCAGATAGGACATGCAATTTTAAACAACTTTATAATTTACTTTTATCATCAAATTTGCTTTGTTCTTTTGGTATTCTTTGTTGAAAGCTAAACCGAGGTAGGTTCATATGCTAACATCTAAGCCCTTGAAGGCCGCCTCTTATCTCAGAGCATTTTGACGTTTCTTAACAGCTAGAAAGCGCTAGTTAATGTGTGCCCTATAGATAACATTGTGCTCACTCCCACTGATTTATTTATAAGTCAGCACTGATTGGCTAAAATGCAAGAATGTCAAAAGAACTGAAATAAAGAGACAGTCTGTAGAGGCTTAGATACAAGGTAAATCACAGAGGTAAAAATTATATTGGTTATGCAAAACGGGAATGGGTAATAAAGGGATTATCTATCTTTTTAAACAATAAAACATTCTGGAGTAGACTGTTCCTTTAAACACTGATTGCAAACACAGCTTTACTGGTGAGCACCTTGGACTGTGAGTTTTGTCAAATGGTGCAAAGAAATAGAAGACTTGAAATTTGTCTGAAAAAATCTATTATTTCCTTTAAATTTATGGTAAGTGTTTTTGCATTGTCTTTTCATTATGTAGTTTTTGTTTATGCAATTTCAATGTATCAAAAAGCCTTTTAATAAAGAATGACTATAATGAAAGGTCCCATTATGAACCTAATCGTCAGTGTGTGGAAATAAAAAATGGAAATAAATAATCATTTAAAATCTGTCCTAGTAGCTTTAGTTTCTGTTATGCTGCATAATTAATTATGTTAATTTGGCAAGTCTATACCTCCCTAACCACACAAATCATATTTGTAGCTTTTTTACTTACTTTCTTAATGTTCCTAATTCTAATATTATATTTTTAATATATTTATATTTGTTTTATTTATGCATCTATAGAAATTCAGTGTTTCAGCCTTGTGGTTCATCACTTTCTAATTAGATTCATACAGCTGAGCAAACTACATAATTTAATTTTATAAAATAGCCATTTGTCTTAGTAAATTAATTTTAACCTTTTTTATCTTAAAAAAAGAACAGATTGTTTTATGAGTTAATTGATGGCTGTTAAATTATTAATTTTAAGGATGGTCTTGTGGAAAATAATTTTTGTATTCATCTTTATTATTTATTTAAAAGGAGTATTAATTATGAGGGATTTAATAATATGTTATTGATGAAATTTATCATTAAACATATTAAAGTTAAAAAAATGATTGATAGTCAGAAGATGACAAATTGTCGTGAACTTGATACTAGCACATATTTTAAAGGAACACAAACTCCAAAATGGGGTAAGTCAAAGAATATAGGTATATATGTGAACCTGCCAATCAGTGGTTAACTTCCAGTAGTGCATTTCTGCTCATTTGTCTACCTAGGTATGCTTTTCAACAAAGATACCAAGAGAACAAAGCAAATTAGATAATAGATGTAAAATGAAAAGTTGCTTAAAATTGCATGCTCTATCTTATTTGTGAAACTTTAATTTGACTTGATTGTCTCTTTAACAACTAAATATAACAACAACAAAACTAGTTCTATTTAAAGGGATATCAAAAAGTGCTCCTATAGTAAAAACAAATATGTTAAATCAAAGTAAGCATACAAAAAAAAACAGATTGTGTAAAAAAACAGCAGACAACTAACTAGTTTTCTTGCAAAATTATCATTTAGAATTTCCCATTCTAGCTAGATAAAAGAGCAGACATAAACTTAAAGGGACAGTCAAGTCCAAAAAAAACTTTCAAGATTTAAATAGGGAATGTAATTTTAAACAACTTTCCAATTTACTTTTATCACCAATTTTACTTTGTTCTCTTGGTATTCTTAGTTGAAAGCTAAACCTAGGAGGTTCATATGCTAATTTCTTAGACCTTGAAGACTCTCTAATCTGAATGCATTTTGACCACTAGAGGGCATTAGTTAATGTGTTTCATATAGATAACATTGAGCTCATGCACGTGAAGTTACCCTGGAGTGAGCACTGACTGGCTAAAATGCAAGTCTATCAAAAGAACTGAAATAAGGGGGCAGTTTGCAGAGGCTTAGATACAAAGAAATTACAGAGGTAATAAGAGTATTTCTATAACAGTGTTGGTTATGCAAAACTAGGGAATGGGTAATAAAGGGATTGCCTTTCTTTTTAAACAACAAAAATTCTGGTGTTGACTGTCCCTTTATGCTGCATTCTGCCTCTACTGCACATAAGCAAATCATACTTACAGTCTCTCTAGCATTATCTAAATAGTAAATCAGGTCAAGTTACTGTAGAATAATTTTTACTTCGAGCTAGATTAGCCTCCTTGTTGGGCTGTGACAGGAAGTATTTGACAACTGCACAAATTAAGCTAAAAATAATAAAGAAAAAAGATTTATTTTAAATATAACCCACTACAAAAAGGGGTTAAACAAAATTTGAGCGACATGAAATACATTTTTCTTAATAAATTAATTTATTTAGAGTGTACAATTCTATAAATATTTTTATTTTATTTCTGTTATAAAGTTGCCAAGTTCTTTTTGTGTCCTTTGTTGAAAAAAAAAACAGGTAGGAAAGCTCAGGAGTGTGCATGTGTCTGGAACACTATATGCAAACTAACAGCACTTTCGAACATTACTCAATCGATTTAAAATAGCTAGCTCATTAGGATTGTAATTCTCTGTAAATACAGAAGGACAATTAGATAAACACAAATATGTGAGCAGCGCTCAATCAATAGTTAAAGGGACACTAAACCCAAATTTTTTCTTTCATGATTCAAATAGCGCATACACAATATTAAGCAACTTTCTAATTTACTCCTATTATCATTTTTTTCTTCGTTCTCTTGCTATCTTTATTTAAAAAGCAGGAATGTGATGCATAGGAGCTGGCCCATTTTTGGTTGAGAACCTGGGTTATGCTTGCTTATTGGTGGGTAAATGTAAGCCTCCAATAAGCAAGTGCTATCCATGGTGCTGATCCTAAAATGGGCTGACTGCTAAGATGTACATTGCTGCTTTTAAAATAAAGATAGCAAGAGAACGAAGAAATATTGATAACAGGAGTAAATTAGAAAGTTGATTAATATGTCATGCTCTATCTGAATCACGAAAGAAAAAAATTGGGTTCAGTGTCCCTTTAAGAGTGGGTGGATGCAAAAATACAACAATTTCTCCAAGATTATAAATTTAATACCGACTTTTAATGAGCATATGATAATTCACAAGAACAAAATAAAGTAAAAGGGTTGTGGCCATCTGTGAGGAGATTAAGGTGTGTAGAACTCAGAATGCAGGAATAGATACACAGAACAATGAAATTCTTGTTAAAAGCTTTACTGAATGATAAGCAAAAGAACAGTTGGTAGTCCAAATTGAAGATCACAGAAGCAGCAAGTTTGAACATAGGCCCAATGCAGAACACTAAAGTCCATTAAAAGGATCAGAATACTTAAAGGGACATAAAAACCAAAAATGTTCTTTCATGATTCAAAAAGAGAAAACAATTTTAAACAACTTTTCAATTTACTTCTATTATCTAATTTGCTTCATTCTTTAGATATCCTTTGTTGAAGAAATAGCAATGCACATGGATGAGCCAATCACATGAGGTCTATATGTGCAGCCACCAATCAGAAGCTACTGAGCCTATCTAGATATGCATTTCAACAGAGGATATGAAGAGAATGAAGCAAATTAGACAATTACAGTAAATTGGAAAGTTGTATAAAAATCCCATGCTTTTTCTAGATCATGAAAGAAAAAATTTGGGTTTCATGTCCCTTTAAGTAGTAGCAGTAACAAAGTCCAATTGGCACTGGTTCTTAAATTGAACAGTAAAGGGTGAGGTTGTCACAGAATATCTGGCAGGTACAGTAGGTACAGCTGGTGAGAGGAAAGCAGACACAGGTTTCTCAGCAGGATACCCAGCGGGTACTGTTGGTGAAACTGTCACAGGATACCAAATAGGTACAGCAGGCAAAGCTGGTTTGAGGAAGGCTATATCTGGTATGGTAGTCACAGGTTTCTCAGCAGGCACAGGATACCCAGTGGGGACTGTTGGTGAGACTGTCACAGGATACCAGATAGGTAAAGCAGGCACAACTGGTCCGAGGCAGGCTGTCACTGGTATTGTAGACACAGGTTTCTCAGCAGGTACAGGACACCCAGCGGACACTATTGGTGAGACTGTCACAGGATACCAGACAGATACAGCAGGCACAGCTGACTTGAGGAAGACTGTTTCCACCTCTTAGCCAATAGCCGTGAGGGCTATCCGGTTTAGCGCCGGCTGGCCCACACTGCTGTTTGCTAAGAGGTGGAAACGTCACTTCTCAGCAAAATAGCGTTCTGACATGGGCTGCCTGAGCAACAAAAAAATTAGCTTTCAGCATGAAGTATTTTATACTTCATGAATATAACTAAGTCTCCTTTATTTGTTCCAAATTAAAATCCTAAAGTTTCACAAATGCTAGGATTTACAGTCACTTTAAAAGGCCATCACTCATTATTAATACAATTTTCAAAATTAGAAATAAAATCTAATTTAAAACACACACATATAATTTATACAATATTGCGAAATGTATAAAATCAAAACATCCTAATATGCAAAAGGGTGACAAATCTAGAATAAAGCCCTAAATACCTTATCTACTATTATGTCTAAAACTAGCTAAAATAAGTGGGGATCTTTAAAAACTAAGAATAAAACCTAAAGGCACATTCTTTCACATACCTTTAAATAAATGCCAAAATCTCTAAATCAGAATTTAAACCTTCTAGGTATAAAGTTTGCATCCTATAAATAAATTCCTTTTTTTTATTAATTTTGATTCAAAGTCACCCCCTCTCCATTTGGGTTTAATTGTGTATATACCCAAAAACTTAAAATCGGATAGGTTTTTGGAATGAACCTTCCTGAAATGTCAGTATAGATAGGTGTCTTGATCACCATTCTCTATAATACATAAGGGTTTCCTTTTCTCTCTCTGTGTTCCAGTTGTCTCTTCTATATATTTCCGGCTTTAAGGCGTTAACAAATGAAAACATTATCTGTTTTTAACTATTATGTCACTTTAACCAATAAGGAAAAACACTTGGTGAGTTTCTCTGTCAGACCAGATTAAAATCTGCAATCACCTTTACATTTCAGCAATTAACGCCAATTCCTCAGACCGGTTAATAGCTTGTAATAATCAATACAAGCTGAAGCTAAGAGGTCTCAAATCAATTATTGCAATTGACAAAACCGTATAACTGTAATTATGCTTTAATCCTAATTTAGGGATTTATTTACATTTGTGCAGTGACAATGTCATACACATATTAAAAAAAAAGACAATAAGTTTAGGAAATATCTTTCCACAGTTTATGGGTTAATATATAACCATTACTTGGATGCTAATTTGAAATAATGGAATTCACAAGAGTTATCACTGACAAATAATTATTTTTACAATATGAGTATCCAACTTTTTAAAAACTAGGGGATATAAGAACAAAGATTTTGATGGCAGGTAAACTAGATGAATGGTAAGGCCTATTATGTCTGCCTGAATTTCCTACTGAGGTGTATCATAGGCATTTTTGAATTTCCTTATAGTGGACCAGATTACAAGTAATGCACATTCAAAACATTGTAAATAAAATATTACACTCAGATATAGAGTTTTTAATAAAACAAATATAATTATAATAATACAATTTTCTAAAAGGGTTTAAAGGGATATGGTATATGGCAAGGTGTTTGACTGGAAAGGGCTCCAATGTGCGTGTGTGTATATATATATATATATATATATATATATATATGTCTAAATATACTGTATATGAGTGTATATATGGGTATATACTGTATGTGTATACATGTGTATTTATTTGTTTATATGTGTAAATATGTATGTGCACATATACATACATATTTACACATATAAAACATGTGTATATGCATATACACTTTTGAGCCCTTCCCAGTCAAATACCTTGAAACATGCTATATCATTTTTAACATTTTAATGTGTTTGAATATAAATACTTAAAATTCCTTTTCTTCACTGAGAAAAATATGTTCTTTTTATATTTTCAGAACTGCCTTAATTCTTTGTGGCATAGATTCAACAAGGTACTGGAAACATTCCTCAGACGTTTTGGTCCATATTGACATGAAAGCATCAAGCAGTTGCTGCAGATTTGTCCACTGCACATCCATAATGCAAATCTCCCATTCCACTACATCCCAAAGGTGCTCTATTGGATTGAGATCTGGTGACTATGGAGGCCATTAGAGTACAGTGAACTCATTGTCATGTTGAAAAAAACAGTTTGAGATGATTTGAGTTTTGTGACATGGTGCATTATCCTGCTGGAAGTAGCCATCAGAAGATGGGTACACTGTAGTAATAAAGTATGGACATGGTCAGCAACAATACTCAGGTAGGCCGTGGCTTTTAAACGATGCTCAATTGGTACTAAGGGGCCCAAAATGTGCCAAGAAAATATCCCCCACACCATTACACCACCACCAGCAGCCTGAACCATTGATACAAGGCACGATGGATCAATGCTTTCATGTTGTTTACACCAAATTCTGACCCTACCATCTGAATGTCGCAGCTGAAATCATGACTCATCAGACCAGGCAACGTTTTTCCAATCTTCTATTGTCCAATTTTGGTGACCCTGTGTGAATTGTAGCCTCAGTTTCCTGTTCATAGCTGACAGGAGTGGCACCCGGTGTTGTCTTCTGCTGTTGTAGCCCATCTGCTTCAAGGTTCGACGTGTTGTACATTTAGAGATGGTATTCTGCATACCTTGGTTGTAAGGAGTGGTTATTTGAGTTACTGTTGCTTTTCTATCATCTCGAACAAGTCTGCCCATTCTCCTCTAACCTTTGACATCAATAAGGCATTTTTGTCCACACTACTGCCGCTCACTGGATTTTTTCTGGACCATTCTCTGTAAACCCTAGGGTTGGTTGTGCATAATAAATCTCAGTAGATCAGCAGTTTTTTAAATACTCATACCAGCCTGTCTGGCACCAACAACCATGCCACGTTTAAAGTCACTTAAATCTTCTTTCTTCCCCATTCTGATGCTCGGTGTGAACTAAAGCAAGTTGTCGTCACCACGGCTAGATGCCTAAATGCATTGAGTTGCTGCCATGTGATTGGCTGATTAGCAATTTGTGTTACCAAGCAATTGAAAAGGTGTACCTAATAAAGTGGCCGGTAAGTGTATATAGGTATAGATATATACAGATATAAATATATATGAGTGTAACTATACTTTTAAATGTATTTTTGATCTGTTTTGTGGCACTTTTTTGTTTCACAAAACAGTTAACCAGAGCTCTGAAGACGCACGTTATTTCAAGTAATCATGTTTACTTTCAACGTGTGTAAACAGCCACGATAAACCTCTTTTCGCTTGTGCGTAACTGTTAGTGTGCCACTTGTAATCTTCTGGCCCTTTATCAGGTAAGCATACATTATATATATTTATAAACCCATATAGGTTAGCAATTTGCTATTTTATTAGCAACTATTTTCCATTAGCAATTATTAGCAGCCCATCTAGATTTCATTGTCTACCCCCATCAAAAATGCATGGATCCTAGACACTCATGTGTCTTTATTTGTTAGTGTAATATTGTGCTGCAGATAGCTAACCATTTATTTATAAGGATAATAATGAATCAGTCAATCTTGCATATATTTATTAATATATTTGTTGATTTATGTGTATTGCTTTCATTTTTGCTTCAGCTTTTGTCCAGCATATCTATATAATACTTTTATTTCTTAATCTTATACTATTTAAGTGTTAATTTAATGTATATTCTATTATGCAAACATTTGACTTCGTTAAAGATTATCAATAAATCATTATGTAACGGAAATTTAAACAGCTCGTTAACACATTTAGCTCACTTTCTTTAAGCTTGAGAAATTGATTTTCATGAGTCTGCTCCAAAAGATATTGGGCTAGATTACAAGTGGTGCGGTAAAGAAGCAGGTATATTCTTGAATCTCTGCTAGGGGAATCACTTGAACAATTAGTCAAGGAACCAACTCGTAAGGAAGCTATATTAGATCTAATACTTACAAACAGTGATACAGTTTCAGATGTGTCTGTAGGTGAGAACTTAGGATCCAGTGATCATCAATCTGTTTGGTTTAGTATTCATGTTCAGGAACTGTCCACCCAGACTAAAACAAAAGTTTTAGACTTTAGGACGGCAGATTTTTCATTAATGGGAGAATACCTAAAGAACTATTTAAAGGGGAAAACTCTTATTACAGGGGTTCAAGAACAGTGGGAATTTGTGAAAGGTGCCATTTTAGATGCAACCGCACACTGTATTAGACATGTCTGTAAAAGTAAAAGAAAGCGGAAACCAATTTGGTTTTCCAAAGAAGTTGCACATGCTGTAAAGACAAAAAAGATAGCTTATAAAAATTACAGACACACACAAGCAGATGATGATATGAAAATATGGAGACTCCAACAAAAAAAGACTAAGCAGTTAATTAGGAAGGTTAAAGCTCATGCAGAAGAGAAGATAGCACAGTCAGTAAAACATGGGGACAAAACATTCTTTAGATATATCAGTGAAAGAAGAAAAAATAAGGTAGGAATAGTAAAATTGAAATCAGTTGATGGTAGAATAATAGAAGGAGATAAGCAGATTGCAGACTGTCTCAATGATTACTTCTGTTCTGTTTTCACTAAAGATTGTGAAGATACAATGTCTACATTAAGGGATGCAACGCAAAATAGAAACAAGCTTAACAGTAATCTTTTTACAGAGGATGAGGTTTTGTTAGCATTATCAAAAATAAATGTTACAAAGGCAGTGGGTCCTGATAATATTCATCCAAGGGTTTTAAAAGAACTTCGATCAGTGCTAACTGTCCCATTAACTGATCTGTTTAATCAGTCACTATTAACAGGAGCTGTCCCAGATGATTGGAGAATAGCAAATGTAATACCCCTTCATAAAAAGGGCAGTAGAGAAGAATCTGGCAACTACAGGCCAGTTAGTTTAACTTCAGTAGTAGGGAAATTAATGGAAAGCCTCTTAAAAGAAAGAATTATGACTTACATAAAGACAAACAATTTAGAGGACCAAAATCAGCATGGTTTTACTTCAGGGAGATCATGTCAGACTAATCTAATTGACTTCTTTGATTATGTAACAAAAGTATTAGACAAGGGAGGAGCAGTTGATGTAGCATATCTAGATTTCAGCAAAGCATTTGACACCGTCCCACACAATAAACTTATTCACAAACTATATCTCCTTGGTCTAGATTCAAAAATTGTGAACTGGGTGGAATGCTGGCTTAAGGACAGAAAACAAAGTGTCTTAGTAAATGGAGTTCATTCAGCAGAGGGGGCTGTTACTAGTGGTGTTCCTCAGGGGTCAGTTCTGGGGCCTGTTTTGTTTAACATATTTATCTGCGATATCAGCAAAGGGCTACAGGGGAAAGTATGTCTCTTTGCAGATGATACAAAAATTTGCAACAGAGTGGATGTTCCAGGGGGGGTAGACAAAATGTGAAGTGATATACAACAATTGGAGGATTGGACAAATGACTGGGGTCTAAAGTTTAACACAGCAAAGTGTAAAATAATGCATTTAGGGAAGAAAAATCCAAATGTTAATTACAGACTCAATGACACTTTACTGACTGTTACAGACGAGGAACAGGACTTGGGAATTACTATTTCAGATGATTTAAAACTTAGTAAACAATGTAGTAATGCAGCGAGTAAGGCTAGCAGAATGCTTGGATGTATTGGTAGAGGTATTTGCAGCAGAAATAGTAAGGTTCTTATGCCACTTTATAGATCATTAGTTAGGCCTCATCTTGAGTATTGTGTGCAGTTCTGGAGACCATATCTTCAGAAGGATATTAACAAACTTGAATCTGTGCAAAGGAGGGCTACCAAAATGGTACATGGTCTAAAAAATAAAACTTACCAGGATAGGCTCAATGACCTAAATATGTATAGCTTAGAGGAGAGAAGGGAAAGAGGTGATATGATAGCAACTTTCAAGTACATTAAAGGGTTTAGTAAAACTGAGGCTGTGGGTATTTTACATAAAATGGAAAATTCAAGAACAAGGGGTCATGAGCTCAAGCTAAAGGGTAGTAGATTCAGAAGTAATTTGAGGAAGCACTTCTTTACAGAAAGAGTGATTGATTTATGGAATAAACTTCCTCAAGAGGTAGTAGCAACAAACACTGTGGGGGACTTTAAAAATGCATGGGACAAGCATAGGGCTATCCTACGAACTAGATAAGTTTATACTGTTAGGTAAGGTCGGGCAGACTTGCTGGGCCTATGGCTCTTATCTGCCGTCAATATCTATGTTTCTATGTTTCTATGTTTCTATGTTTAAAAAAAAAAAAAATTGCGTTTTTTAAAACATAGCTAGTGTTAAGGTTTTTGTTGGGGCCCACTCAGAGGCATAACTAGAAACCACAGGGCCGCATGGCAGCAACTTTGTTCACGGCTAACGATTAACTTTCATATATCCAGCTTCCTTCCTATCATAGGTAACCCAGAGTTTGAGCCAGGATTTCAATATGCAATATATGATGGCTGGGCTAGTAAAGGCCTAATATTGATAGCACAATTATTAGATGAGGGATGGGGGGTACGCACGTTTGAGAATATTGTTACACAGTATAATATCTCGAACAAATCCTTCTATGCATATCTGCAGATCCGTCATTTTATCCAGGAAAAGCTGCAGATGGGGCCCTGGCCAGGGAAATACGATAGGGTTGGAGATTATATTAACGCATATAGTCAGGGGAAGCACTCAATCTCGCTATTGTACAATATATTGCTCGCAAAACAAGGCCAGTTAATTATGGAACAATGTTCAGCATACTGGGCTAGACATCTTAATGAAATTAATGATGAAATAATTAATAAAAGCATTAAATGGGTGAATGACGCACCCCTTCCTTTCTCCTGGAAGGAATCTCATCTAAAACTTCTTAATAACGCATACATTTCACCTAAAAGACATGCCAGCTGGTCCCCAGAAACGCAAGGACAGTGCTATAAATGTAAATCTCCTCTTGCAAATTTATCTCACTGCTTTTGGTACTGTCCAAAAATAAATCAGCTCTGGCGTAAAGTAAATTATTGGTTAAATAAGAATATACAGGAGCCCATTTCATTTGATCTAAACAAAATCTTTTTTATGGTATCAGATCCAGTATCCCATAACCTAGCAAACACCATTATCTTAATAGTTAGGAATCTAATATTAAAAAACAGGAAAAACAATAAAACCCCACCTTTTAGTCTATTTCTCCAAGCGGTTAAAACACAAATTATGTTCGAGCAACTTAATGTCTCCAATGTCAGCGAAAAACAAATTCAACGATTCTTTAACAAATGGCTGACAGTAATACTGACCTACCCGCTTCCTACACAATACATACTTACCAAAGCATTTCAGAAATCTGCATATTTTGAAGGCTTAATCCTACGCAATATAATATGTAATATGTAAAAAAAAAAAGTATTATATGCAAGCTAGGCTCAGGTCATTATAGAAGTATTATCATTCGGGTTATAGTAAAAGCTTGTTCAGGAGCAAGGTCTTTATAATATCTGTTTCTTTATATGTTGGAATCCAGAGTTTTGTTTTTTTTGTGCGTATGCGTCATGTTTGTTATGTTATTTTAGTTCAGTTAAAAATTTCAACAGTGAAGTTCTGATTAAGGAGGACAGGATGTAATTACATAATAAATGCAAGTGCCTATTTTCCTTTTTGTATATCCTTACCAAGAGAGTATTGGCTCCATTAATTTTGTTTCTCAGTTATAGAAGGATTAGGTTGAATGGTATTGTTTTTCAGTTTACAATTATGTTAACTTGTCATGATTTGTAAAGAGTTTTTGATACCCTGCGAGGTGAACTGAAAATGTTAAATGTGTTCATTTCAAACTGTATACACTGTTGAATTATAAATAAATATAAAAAAAAAAAAAAGAAACCACAGGGCCCAGGTGCAAGAATCTAAGAAGGCCCCCCCCCCAAAAAAAAAAGGTGTATTTGATGCATATCTTTTTTTTTTTTTTTTTTACATTTAACACAGAAAAAAATGTGAATCTGATTTCATGTTTACAAAAGGAGGTACCCGGTGCCCACAGTCTGTGAGATGGTCTGACCTCCTATTACCTTTTTTTTTTTTCTTTTTTTTTTCCTCAGGTTGTTTTTTTTTCACAGGTTGATTTTGTATTACTATACAGCGTATAACACAATTACTGTCCAAGTGGACGGTCTTCCTTTGTTTCTTTCTTCACATATAAAAATAGATTAGATAAGTCACTTAAGGTTAAGGGTGCACAAATTGAATGTATAGATTTATCTCCTATCAGAAAAGTTCCTCACCCAATATGCCGCCAAAAGGCAGAGAAAAGAAATGTAATGTTAAAAATGTAGATTTAGCTCTTGATACCTCACAAGAAAGAGGAGCAAAGACTATTAGTTTCAATGATATGTCTGAGTTTGCTGCGGAGGTAGTTAAAATGGTGACTCCCCATTTAGACATAATTAAGCTAGAAATCAAGTCAGAGATAGCTAGTCTAACAACAGAGGTCAGGCAGTTCACAACTAGATTGGAGGAGGTGGAGATGAGAGTGTCTGACATGGAGGACAGAGTAAATTGCTTTGAGCCAGTTACAATTGCTCAAGGTAAAACTATTTCAATATTACAATCTAGGATCGAGGAACTTGAGGACCGCTCTAGGCGGAATAATTTAAGGATTATTGACCTGCCTGAGTCCATAGAGTTCCAAGACCTTATGAATTTTGTCTCTGTCACCCTACCTCAGTCACTTTTGATCCCACCTCCCCCTACCCCTTTTTTTGATAGAAAGGGCACATCGAATTGGGCAACTGAAAGAAAACAACAAAGGCTTTAAGCCAAGACCTGTTATTTTTAAATTTGTCAACTACCAAGACAAATTATTATATCTAAAATACTATAGGAAACTCACTGACTTTCACATTGATACACATAAGATCCTGATTTTCCAGGATTTTTCCTCTGAGACTCTTGCAAAAGGTAGAGAAATGTCACCCTTCTTTGGGATATTTGTGGGTGCAGATTGTAATGTCAGGCTGGTGTATCCAGCCAAACTTTTGGTAACTAAAGCAGGAACATCTTATACATTAAATAGTATTAAGGAAGCCAATGCATTATGCAAGAAGCTAGGACTAGCATGCCCTTGATTTTAAAAGTAAGATTAATATGGCAGGTATTGAATTAAAATGGAGGTTACTTTATAATATAGGTTGCGTTATAGATTTTGACTCCAGGATTCCTTTTTAAAAATTTTTTTTCTCTCCTCCATACAACACAATTATAATGTATATTAATGGAAAAGTCGGTTAAGTTATATTATGGTTACATGTATTTTGGAACCTATTTGAAGTGTTTATGTTTAAAAGAACTCAGAAGTATATGGTATATGCAAGAGTTAAGGAGTAAGGGGGGGGGGTTAATTTATTTCATTTTTGGGTCTATTGTGGGTTTTTTTTTTTCTTTCATACAAATACAAACTCAATTGTGTATGTAAATTAACGGAAATGTCGGTTAAGATATGGTATATTATGTATACATGTATTTTGGAACTTATCTGAAATATTTATGTTTTAAAGAATTTAGAAGTATATGGTACATGCAAGAGGTATGGAATCTACTGGGTTCATTGTGTTCTGATGTGTTATTTATTTATTTTTTTCTCGCTTTCTCTCTCCCTCATTGAGGCTCCCATTCTCTCCGCTCACCGTGGCTCTGGTACCTGTTTTGGAATTAATATAAATCTAAGGTTCCTTAAGAATAATGACTTCTACACTTAAAGGGACAGTCTAGGCCAAAATAAACTTTCATGATTCAGATAGAGCATGTAATTTTAAACAATTTTCCAGTTTACTTTTATCACCAATTTTGCTTTGTTCTCTTGGTATTCTTAGTTGAAAGCTTAACCTAGGAGGTTCATATGCTAATTTCTTAGACCTTGAAGCCACCTCTTTTCAGAATGCATTTTAACAGTTTTTCACCACTAGAGGGTGCTAGTTCACATATTTCATATAGATAACACTGTGCTCGTGCATGTGAAGTTATCTGGTAGCAGGCACTGATTGGCTAGACTGCAGGTCTGTCAAAAGAACTGAAATAAAGGGGCAGTTTGCAGAGGCTTAGATATAAGATAATCACAGAGGTTAAACGTATATTATTATAACTGTGTTGGTTATGCAAAACTGGGGAATGGGTAATAAAGGGATTATCTATCTTTTAAAACAATAAAAATACTGGTGTAGACTGTCCCTTTAAGATAGTTTCCTGGAATGTTGGGGGTATAAATTCTCCAAATAAAAGGAAGTCTATAATTAAACATCTAGCAAAATTTAAACCAGACATAGCCTTTCTACAGGAGACCCATTTAAGACAGTCGGAAAATGCTAAGCTTCAGTCTAATTGGGTGGGTGAAGTAATTGCAGCCCCATATAATTCTAGTAAAAGAGGAGTGGCAATCCTCTTTAATAAAACGCTTGATTATCAAATTATATCTTCGGTCAAAGATCCGGGAGGTCGCTTTCAAATTGTTGAGATACTGTATGATAAAACACGATTTGTGCTTTGCAATTTATATGGGCCGAATAAAGTCGATAGGGAGTTTTGGGACAGTATATTATTATTATTATATAAATACATAGATCAGAATCTTATAGTGGCCGGAGATTTTAATTTAGTGGCAGAACCTGTATTAGATAGAGATAATAAAACAACTGTAAATAAACCGGATAGGAAAGTGCGGATCTTGCAGAAGTTGTGTTCACAAATGGGCTTAATAGACATCTGGCGCTATGTATGTCTAAAGCACACCAATCCTTATCCAGGATTGATTTATTTTTACATTTCAGAATACTTAATTGGATTAGAATGGAACACGAATATTGAAGACATAATAATTTCAGATCATGCAATTATTACATTAACTCTTAATGCTTCAAGATTGCACTCTCCTACTAATCATTCTATTTACTTTCCCAAATATCTAGTAAATAACATTAATTTTCAAAATTGGCTGTCTGAACAATGGAGAGAATTTGCTAGTAATAATAGTGAATACAAAGAGAAACCGGAGATATTTTGGGAGTCAGCTAAAGCTGTTTTGAGAGGGAAGATTAAAGCATACATGTGTTATCTTAAAAAGAAACTTATACGACAAGAAAACCAGATGTCTAGTCAGGTTAAAAATGCTTATAGAGCATATCTGGGAGAACGTTCTAATCCTAATTGGCTTAAATATATAAATGCTAAGACTGCCCGGGATGTATTTATTGGTCACAAAACTACTCGAGAGGTACAAAAACAAAAAGCTTTATATGGAGGTTTTGCCGGGAGATCGGCTAAATTTTTGACCAGATTGACAAAAAAAATTAATAGAAATAGTATAACAGCTATTAAAAGCGGTACTGACAGATTTACTACCAATGCAGATATCAGTAAAGTGTTTTTAACTATTTTAGAGAGCTTTACAGCCATGAAAAACATGATATGAGTCAGGAAGAATTGTTTTGGAGTAAGATTAATGCTCCTAAAATTCCTATAGAAAGTTTGGCAGGGATTAATATGCCTATCTCGAAAGATGAAATTTTTGCAGCTATCAAGACAGCCAAGTCTAATAAGGCGGCTGGGCCTGACTGCCTACCGATTGAATTCTACAGGATTTTGCAAATTCAAATAGTCCCGTCTTTAAAGAAGCTTTTTAACTTTTATTTTACAGGAAATAATAATTGTTCATTCTATTTTGCCAATATATCTTTAATTCCCCCAAAAAATAAGGATCCGGAATTGCCTTCCTCATATAGGCCAATTTCTGTATTAAACACAGACTATAAGATATTAACTTCTATTATAGCGAATAGACTGAAACCTTACTTAAGTTTAATAATCCAAAAAAATCAGTCAGGTTTTATGCCTGGGAGAAATCCGGCCAAGAATATGAGGAAGGTAATGACTCTGATTGATTTTTTTTGGAATAAATTTAAATGCTCCAAACATAGGGAGAATATAGATCTAGCACTTCTGACGGTCGACGCCAAGAAGGCGTTTGATCGGATTTCCTGGGAGCCTTTATTTTTCTCCTTAGAACAGTTTGGTTTGAAGGGACAAATTAATAATTTCATCCGATTAATATATCGAGCCCCTTCCTCTGCTTTAATTATTAATGGGGAAATCTCACAACGTATAGTGTTACAGAGGGGAACCCGTCAAGGCTGTCCTCTCTCTCCACTATTATTCAACGTGTCAGTGGAGCTGCTGGCAATTTTACTACGCCAACACTTAGAAGGTATCCGGATTGGAGGATATAAATTAGTGTTACTGATGTATGCAAATGACTTACTGTTATTTCTAAGTAATATTTAAAAAAATCTTCCGCTCCTGTTAGAAATGATTAGAACCTTTAGCCAAATCTCCGGATATAAAATTAACTTATCTAAATCCGAACTACTATGGCTAAATAAAAAGGACCAGGAAATTGAACATCCATTTAGAGAATCCTTACAGATTACATATCTTGGTATCAACCTAAGCGCTAATCCAGAGGAATAGTATAATTTAAATTTTAGTAAATGTTTTGCAGTATGTAAGAAAAAATTGGAGGACTGGTTGAATCTTCCTATCTCCTTAACAGCAAGGGTTATGTTAATAAAAACAATCTTGTTCCCAAAACTGTTCTATTTAATACAAAATATCCGATTCCCATACATAAAGCTCATATAATAAAATATAATAAAGCGTGCTCTAAATTTATCTGGAAGGGTGCAAAAGCACGTATAGCAGTAACTCGTCTGATGAATGAGAAAGTAGCAGCTGGACTAGCTCTTCCGAATATACAGGCTTATAGTATAGCGGCTTCTGTTAAGATAGCTGTTGATTGCCTAACAGAAAAGGAACTGGTAACCTCTCTTGAGCTTGAATCTATATTTGTGACCCCTTTTAGACTGGACGCAATTTTACATTGTCCTATTACTTCTCTCCCTTCGAAGGTTTTCTCTCTAATAACATTTAGGAACATTATTACAGCATGGCAAAAGTTCTGTGGAGAGGCAGGATGTTCACCTTATGTTTCTAAATATCTACCCATTCTAGGTAATCCATCCTTTCTGCCTGGTCAAACAGATGAGGTCTTTAGACAGTGGGCCATAAAAGGTCTGAAATATATCTCACAAATACTAGATACAAATTTAGACTTTATATCCTTTTTGGAATTGTGTAATCAATTCGGGCTCCCAAAGCGAAACTACTATGCTTATCTTCAAGTAAGACATTTCACTGTTGAACTAAAACAATCGTATGGTCAAGATTGGGCACTTCAAGATATTCAACCTAAGATTAATGCCTATAAGTTGGGTGTGTACTCTACTGCTTCTTTTTACCAACTTTTAGGACAACAGTCTTCTAAAAGCCAATTAGAATACATTATTTCTAAATGTAGGAACATTTTTCCAGATATAGATTGTCAGATAATAATGGATACCTTCAAGTCTTGAGAGAAAAGCTGGATTACAACGGCATGGAGAGAATCACAGATTAAAATATCCTTAATGACATATTTGACCCCAGCAAGATTATCGAAGTGGTATAAAATAAATTGCTTGTGTTCTAGATGTAGTTCCCCTAATGCAGACCTTTTTCATTGTTTCTGGGCTTGCCCAAAAATTGGGCAGTTCTGGAGTAAAATAGGATATTGGATGAAAGTAACCTTAAATATAGAATACAAGATTCAACCGAAGGAAATATTTTTTTTAGTTAAAGCTCAAGGTTCAACAGTAAATATAAAATTAATACAATTATATTCCTTGGGAGCAATTTGATTCTGAGATCGTGGAAAGCAAAAAGCGCACCCAGCCTAAAAGAACTTAGAAGAGACTTGATTTCTCAATGTCTTCTAGAACAATGCAACTTGCAAAATTCAAATGATGAGCGACTGGCACTGTTTTTTAAACATTGGAAAACGTTTATCTTATCTCTCCCAGTTTCTGCTCAAATTGTTCTAGTTAAGCCATTGATGAAAACAACTTATATGCAGTTACAAATGCTTGCTGGAAATTTACCTATTATTTGGCTGAATAATGCAGATGAGATATTAAGAGGTCAACAGAGCGGAGGTGATGGTGAGTGATAGGATGGGACCCCCTTCCCCCCTCTCTTTTTTTTTGTTGTTGTTTTGTTTGATGTCTGTTGGTTGTTTGGAGTCTTCGGTGTTGGTGTGTGTTTGTTAGTAAATTTTAGGAAATTGATAAACTTAACAACAGAAGAAAGATAACTCTGAGATATATATATATATGTATATATGGTGGTCTCTTTTTTTTGTGTGACCCCGATTCAGTGGCGTATTTAGGTTTTGTGCTGCCCTAGGCACTCAAAATTCTGCTGCCCCCCTACCCCCTACCATCCTAGCTTTAAGGCCTTTTTCAGCCTTGATATTTTTGGTCTGGGTGTTCCATAACTTTTCTCCAACATTGGTGTGTCCGGTCCACAGCGTCATCCTTACTTGTGGGATATTCTCTTCCCCAACAGGAAATGGCAAAGAGTCCCAGCAAAGCTGGTCACATGATCCCTCCTAGGCTCCGCCCACCCCAGTCATTCTCTTTGCCGTTGCACAGGCAACATCTCCACGGAGATGGTTAAGAGTTTTTTTGGTGTTTAAATGTAGTTTTTATTCTTCTATCAAGTGTTTGTTATTTTAAAATAGTGCTGGTATGTACTATTTACTCTGAAACAGAAAAGGATGAAGATTTCTGTTTGTAAGAGGAAGATGATTTTAGCAGACAGTAACTAAAATCGATTGCTGTTTCCACACAGGACTGTTGAGATGAAGTAACTTCAGTTGGGGGAAACAGTTAGCAGACTTTTCTGCTTAAGGTATGACTAGCCATATTTCTAACAAGACCATGTAATGCTGGAAGGCTGTCATTTCCCCTCATGGGGACCGGTAAGCCATTTTCTTAGTCAAACATAAAAGAATAAAGGGCTTAAAAAAGGGCTTAAAAACTGGTAGACATTTTTATGGGCTAAAACGATTGCTTTATTGGGGCATATTATGCAGATTCTAGCTAATAATTGGCATTATAATCTTGGGGAACGTTTAAAAAACGGCAGGCACTGTGTTGGACACCTTTTTTAGTCTGGGGGCCTTTCTAGATATAGACTGAGCCTCATTTTCGCGCCATTACTGCGCAGTTGTTTTTGGAGAGCAAGGCATGCAGATGCATGTGTGAGGATCTAAGAATCACTAAAAAAGCTTCTAGAAGGCGTCATTTGGTATCGTATTCCCCTCTGGGCTTGGTTGGGTCTCAGCAAAGCATATAGCTGGGACTGTATAGGGGTTAAATTTAAAAACGGCTCCGGTTCCGTTATTTTAAGGGTTAAAGCTCTGAAATTTGGTGTGCAATACTTTTAATGCTTTAAGACACTGTGGTGAAATTTTGGTAATTTTTGAACAATTCCTTCATACTTTTTCACATATTTAGTAATAAAGTGTTTTCAGTTTGAAATTTAAAGAGACAGTAACGGTTTTATTTTAAAACGTTTTTTGTGCTTTGTTGACAAGTTTAAGCCTGTTTAACATGTCTGTACCTTCAGATAAGCTATGTTCTATATGTATGAAAGCCAATGTGTCTCCCCATTTAAATTTATGTGATAATTGTGCCATAGTGTCCAAACAAAGTAAGGACAGTAATGCCACAGATAATGATATTGCCCAAGATGATTCCTCAAATGAGGGGAGTAAACATGATACTACATCATCCCCTACTGTGTTTACACCAGTTTTGCCCACACAGGAGGCCCCTAGTACATCTAGTGCGCCAATACTTATTACCATGCAACAATTAACGGCTGTAATGGATAACTCCATAGCAAATCTTTTATCCAAAATGCCTACTTATCAGAGAAAGCGCGATTGCTCTGTTTTAAACACTGAAGAGCAAGAGGGCGCTGATGATAACTGTTCTGACATACCCTCACACCAATCTCAAGGGGCCATGAGGGAGGTTTTGTCTGATGGAGAAATCTCAGATTCAGGAAAAATTTCTCATCAAGCTGAACCTGATGTTGTGACATTTAAATTTAAATTAGAACATCTCCGCGCACTGCTTAAGGAGGTGTTATCTACTCTGGATGATTGTGACAATTTGGTCATTCCAGAGAAATTATGTAAGATGGACAAGTTCCTAGAGGTCCCGGTGCCCCCCGACGCTTTTCCTATACCCAAGCGGGTGGCGGACATAGTAAATAAAGAGTGGGAAAAGCCCGGCATACCTTTTGTTCCCCCCCCTATATTTAAGAAATTATTTCCTATAGTCGACCCCAGAAAGGACTTATGGCAGACAGTCCCCAAGGTCGAGGGGGCGGTTTCTACTCTAAACAAACGCACTACTATTCCTATCGAAGATAGTTGTGCTTTCAAAGATCCTATGGATAAAAAATTAGAGGGTTTGCTTAAAAAGATTTTTGTACAGCAAGGTTACCTTCTACAACCAATTTCATGCATTGTTCCTGTCACTACGGCAGCGTGTTTCTGGTTCGAGGAACTTGAAAAGTCGCTCAGTAAAGAATCTTCGTATGAGGAGGTTATGGACAGAGTTCAAGCACTTAAATTGGCTAACTCTTTTGTTTTAGATGCCGCTGGGTTTGCTATCGTGGCGCGCAGAGCGCTTTGGCTAAAGTCTTGGTCAGCGGATGTGTCTTCCAAGACAAAATTGCTTAACATTCCTTTCAAAGGTAAAACATTATTTGGACCAGATTTGAAAGAGATTATTTCAGACATCACTGGGGGAAAGGGCCACGCCCTCCCACAGGATAGGTCTTTTAAGGCTAAAAATAAGCCTAATTTTTGTCCCTTTCGCAGAAACGGACCAGCCTCTAATTTTGCATCCTCTAAGCAAGAGGGTAATACTTCACAACCCAAACCAGCCTGGAAACCAATGCAAGGCTGGAACAAGGGTAAGCAGGCCAAGAAGCCTACCACTGCTACCAAAACAGCATGAAGGGATAGCCCCCGATCCGGGACCGGATCTAGTGGGGGGCAGACTCTCTCTCTTTGCTCAGGCTTGGGCAAGAGATGTTCAGGATCCTTGGGCGCTAGAAATAGTTTCTCAAGGTTATCTCCTGGAATTCAAGGAACTACCCCCAAGGGGAAGGTTCCACAGGTCTCACTTATCTTCAAACCAAATAAAGAGACAGGCATTCTTACATTGTGTAGAAGACCTGTTAAAGATGGGAGTGATACATCCAGTTCCAATAAGAGAACAAGGAATGGGATTTTATTCCAATCTGTTCATAGTTCCCAAAAAAGAGGGAACATTCAGACCAATTTTGGATCTGAAGATCCTAAACAAATTTCTCAGGGTACCATCGTTCAAAATGGAAACTATTCGAACGATCCTACCCACCATCCTATCCACAAGGAACATCATCAGTTCCTAAGGTTCGCTTTTCTGGACAAGCATTACCAGTTTGTGGCACTTCCATTCGGATTAGCCACTGCTCCAAGAATTTTCACAAAGGTACTAGGGTCCCTTCTAGCGGTTCTAAGACCAAGGGGCATTGCAGTAGTACCTTACTTGGACGACATCCTAATTCAAGCGTCGTCCCTGTCAAAAGCAAAGGCTCATACGGACATCGTCCTAGCCTTTCTCAGATCTCACGGATGGAAGGTGAACAAAGAAAAAAGTTCTCTGTCCCCGTCAACAAGAGTTCCCTTCTTGGGAACAATAATAGATTCCTTAGAAATGAGGATTTTTCTGACAGAGGTCAGAAAATCAAAACTTTTAAGCTCTTGTCAAGTACTTCATTCTGTTCCTCGTCCTTCCATAGCGCAGTGCATGGAAGTAATAGGATTGATGGTTGCAACAATGGACATAGTTCCTTTTGCACGAATTCATCTAAGACCATTACAACTGTGCATGCTCAGACAGTGGAATGGGGATTATACAGACTTGTCTCCGATGATTCAAGTAGATCAAAAGACCAGAGATTCACTCCGTTGGTGGCTGACCCTGGACAATCTGTCACAGGGAATGAGCTTCCGCAGACCAGAGTGGGTCATTGTCACGACCGACGCCAGTCTAGTGGGCTGAGGCGCGGTCTGGGAATCCCTGAAATCTCAGGGTCTATGGTCTCGGGAAGAGTCTCTTCTCCCGATAAACATTCTGGAACTGAGAGCGATATTCAATGTTCTCAGAGCTTGGTCTCAACTAGCAAAGGCCAAATTCATAAGGTTTCAATCAGACAACATGACGACCGTTGCATATATCAATCATCAGGGGGGAACAAGGAGTTCCCTGGCGATGAAAGAAGTGACCAAGATAATTCAATGGGCGGAGGATCACTCCTGCCACTTGTCTGCGATCCACATCCCAGGAGTGGAAAATTGGGAAGCGGATTTTCTGAGTCGTCAGACATTCCATCCGGGGGAGTGGGAACTCCATCCGGAAATCTTTGCCCAAATAAATCAACTATGGGGCATTCCAGACATGGATCTGATGGCGTCTCGTCAGAACTTCAAGGTTCCTTGCTACGGGTCCAGATCCAGGGATCCCAAGGCGACCCTAGTAGATGCACTAGTAGCACCTTGGACCTTCAACCTAGCTTATGTATTCCCACCGTTTCCTCTCATTCCCAGGCTGGTAGCCAGGATCAATCAGGAGAGGGCCTCAGTGATCTTGATAGCTCCTGCGTGGCCATGCAGGACTTGGTATGCAGACCTGGTGAATATGTCATCGGTTCCACCATGGAAGCTACCTTTGAGACAGGACCTTCTTGTTCAGGGTCCATTCGAACATCCGAATCTGGTTTCCCTCCAACTGACGGCTTGGAGATTGAACGCTTGATTTTATCAAAGCGTGGGTTTTCAGATTCTGTAATAGATACTCTAATTCAGGCTAGAAAGCCTGTAACTAGAAAAATTTACCATAAAATATGGAAAAAATATATCTGTTGGTGTGAATCCAAAGGATTCCCATGGAACAAGATAAAAATTCCTAAGATTCTATCCTTTCTACAAGAAGGTTTGGAGAAAGGATTATCTGCAAGTTCTCTAAAGGGACAGATCTCTGCTTTATCTGTTTTACTTCACAAAAGACTGGCAGCCGTGCCAGATGTTCAAGCATTTGTTCAGGCTCTGGTTAGGATCAAGCCTGTTTACAGACCTTTGACTCCTCCCTGGAGTCTAAATCTAGTTCTTTCAGTTCTTCAAGGGGTTCCGTTTGAACCTTTACATTCCATAGATATTAAGTTACTATCTTGGAAAGTTTTGTCTTTAGTTGCAATTTCTTCTGCTAGAAGAGTTTCAGAGTTATCTGCTCTGCAGTGTTCTCCGCCCTATCTGGTGTTCCATGCAGATAAGGTGGTTTTGCGTACTAAGCCTGGTTTTCTTCCGAAAGTTGTTTCTAACAAAAATATTAACCAGGAGATAGTTGTACCTTCTTTGTGTCCGAATCCAGTTTCAAAGAAGGAACGTTTGTTACACAATTTGGACGTAGTCCGTGCTCTAAAATTCTATTTAGAGGCTACTAAAGATTTCAGACAAACATCTTCCTTGTTTGTTGTTTATTCTGGTAAAAGGAGAGGTCAAAAAGCGACTTCTACCTCTCTTTCCTTTTGGCTTAAAAGCATTATCCGATTGACTTATGAGACTGCCGGACGGCAGCCTCCTGAAAGAATCACAGCTCACTCCACTAGGGCTGTGGCTTCCACATGGGCCTTCAAGAACGAGGCTTCTGTTGACCAGATATGTAAGGCAGCGACTTGGTCTTCACTGCACACTTTTGCCAAATTTTACAAATTTGATACTTTTGCTTCTTCGGAGGCTATTTTTGGGAGAAAGGTTTTGCAAGCTGTGGTTCCTTCCGTTTAGGTGACCTGATTTGCTCCCTCCCTTCATCCGTGTCCTAAAGCTTTGGTATTGGTTCCCACAAGTAAGGATGACGCCGTGGACCGGACACAACAGAATTTATGCTTACCTGATAAATTACTTTCTCCAACGGTGTATCCGGTCCACGGCCCGCCCTGGTTTTTTTAATCAGGTCTGATGAATTATTTTCTCTAACTACAGTCACCACGGTATCATATGGTTTCTCCTATATATATTTCCTCCTGTCCGTCAGTCGAATGACTGGGGTGGGCGTAGCCTAGGAGGGATCATGTGACCAGCTTTGCTGGGACTCTTTGCCATTTCCTGTTGGGGAAGAGAATATCCCACAAGTAAGGATGACGCCGTGGACCGGACACACCGTTGGAGAAAGTAATTTATCAGGTAAGCATAAATTCTGTTTTTTTTTTCATGGCATTTGCAAAGTAAATATTCACCACCGCTAGCAAAAAACTTGCATACCTCAGGTGGGTTGCATGCACCTCAGAAGGTTTGGAGGGAGAGAAAAATTAGTGGGAGAGGACAGACAGAAAGAAAAGAGATGAGAAAAGAAACACAGACTCTCTCAGTCTGACACACACTTTCACTCACAAACTATTACACTCTATCACAAACACAGACACACACTCTCTTTCTTCTACCCTATCTCTGACATCACTGACATTTTCCCACACACACATCCCAGGAAAAGAAACATTTTTATGGGGATTTTTCCTTTATTTTTGTTTTTATTTCATATTTTTGTAATTTTGAATACACTTATTCTGTCTGTGAAGATTAAGCAAGATCATTCAGGGCTGCAAGGTTTATCTAAGTAAAATAGCAAATGACATTCAGAAAATATCCCATTAAGTGGCTCTTGCAACAAGGCTTGTTCTGAAAGCTGAGTAATTGTGCTGTATTATTATTATTTTTTTTTAACAAATATCTGCCACTGGCAGCAAAGGGTTAAAATAAGTTAAAATAAGCCTGAGAAGTCTCACCTAAGTACAGAAATACAGCAGAAGACGTTATGGTCTGCAACTCTGTAAAGCTCCGTTAAGGTAATTAGCAGGAGGAGGAGGGGATCTTATCTGATTAGACCGAGAGCAGGAAAGGCAGGCAGCATAACATTCACAGAAACTTTATTGCACTGACCTCCCCTGTTACCTCTCTTCTGTGTGTTGCCTGTTAGCTGACAGGGTGTAAATAACACACATTGTGGAAAGGCAAAAACAGCAGTGTAGAATGCAGTAATTTGGAGCAGGGAACTCAGAGCACCAGCAAGATCTGACACAGTGAGAACAATGTGGCATTGCGGTGATAGCCCCATGAAACAAACAGGAACTAATGCTAATACACTGCTGTGCTGTCAGTCACTAAGGTGCTGTGGGCTGGAAAAGCAGGGCATTAAATTCAAAACTAGCTAGTAAAGGATGGTGTACTCACTGTCTGATGTTTGTTTTCTAAAGCAAAACCCTACTTACCGCTGTGAACTCGGTACCTCTGCAATCCTCTCAGATGCAAGTGAAAAAGCTCCCGCCTCCAGTCCTGACACTAACTCCTGCTGCCCGTACTAAATAACTACTCCAGCTCTCTCACCCGGACTGCCACCATTTAAAAAAAAGAATTTCAAATAAAAAACACAATGCATCTAATATTAGCATGTGCACTCTCCTAGTTCCCCTTTGAGCAGCAGCATGCATATGATCCGCTCGGTCTGCCGCCCCTCCAAATCTGCCGCCCTAGGCCCGTGCCTTGTTTGCCTAGGCCATGATACGCCCCTGCCCCGATTGTATTCTGAATATATTGTATTATTTGTGACTCTTCTGTTGTTATGAAATAAATAAATACAAGTTTAAAACAAAAACAAAAAAACTATACTTTTAAATGTATTTTCAATCTGTTTTGTGGCACTTTTTTGTTTCACAAAACAGTTAACCAGAGCTCTGAAGACGCACGTTATTTCAAGTAATCATGTTTACTTTCAACGTGTGTAAACAGCCACGATAAACCTCTTTTCACTTGTGCGTAACTGTTAGTGTGCCACTTGTAATCTTCTGGCCCTTTATCAGGTAAGCATACATTATATATATTTATAAACCCATATAGGTTAGCAATTTGCTATTTTATTAGCAACTATTTTCCATTAGCAATTATTAGCAGCCCATCTAGATTTCATTGTCTACCCCCATCAAAAATGCATGGATCCTAGACACTCATGTGTCTTTATTTGTTAGTGTAATATTGTGCTGCAGATAGCTAACCATTTATTTATAAGGATAATAATGAATCAGTCAATCTTGCATATATTTATTAATATATTTGTTGATTTATGTGTATTGCTTTCATTTTTGCTTCAGCGTTTGTCCAGCATATCTATATAATACTTTTATTTCTTAATCTTATACTATTTAAGTGTTAATTTAATGTATATTCTATTATGCAAACATTTGACTTCGTTAAAGATTATCAATAAATCATTATGTACCGGAAATTTAAACAGCTAGTTAGCACATTTAGCTCACTTTCTTTAAGCTTGAGAAATTGATTTTCATGAGTCTGCTCCAAAAGATATTGGGCTAGATTACAAGTGGTACGGTAAAAAAATAATAGTTGCGTTTTTTAAAACATAGCTAGTGTTAAGGTTTTTGTTGGGGTCCACTCAGAGGCATAACTAGAAACCACAGGGCCCAGGTGCAAGAATCTAAGAAGCCCCCCCCCCCCCCCCAAAAAAAAGAGGTGTATTTGATACAGATCTTTTTTTTTTTTTTTTTACATTTAACACAGAAAAAAAAATATCAATCAAATTACATGTCTGCAAAAGGAGGTACCCTGTGCCCACAGTCTGTGAGATGGTCTGACCCCCTATTACTGTATATAGTGACACCTGTTTAACCCACCAGTACTGTATATAGTGAGCTAGTGACACAGTCTGTAATCTGCCAGTGAGATAGCTGGCCTGACCCACCCCAGTACTTTATAAAGTGACCACAGTAGTCTGTGACATGGTCCAGCCCCCCCGTACTGTATATAGTGGTACTGTATAGTGACACTGTTTACCCCCTGCCCCCCCATGCTGTAGTAACAAGGTCTGTAATTTGCTGGTTCCACAAACATACACACACACACACATACATGCATAAATACACACACAGTCACATACACACACACACATAAACACCAATGAGTAAAACAGAAACACTAACCCCTGTAGTCAGAGACACTAGAGAGGCATCATGTCACACTCACATGATATCAGTGCAGGCAGTGGCAGGTCAACGTTTTTTATTGAAAACAAAATATATTTTTTTTTTAAGCTGGGCCCCCACCTCTGCACCCCCTGTAGTTTCGCCCCTGGGTCCGCTGGTATTACAAGTTGCAAAAAAACTTATTTTGAATACCCGATAGCAATATGGTTTGTTGTTATAAATAAGTTGTTTTGTGGGAGTCATGTCTATAATTAGATACTGAACCCAATTTTTTTCTTTCGTGATTCAGATAGAGCATGCAATTTTAAGCAGCTTTCTAATTTACTCCTATTATCAATTTTTCTTCGTTCTCTTGCTATCTTTATTTGAAAAAGAATGTCCAGATACCCTGGACAGCACTTCTTTATTGGTGGATGAATTTATCCACCAATCAGCAAGAACAACCCAGGTTGTTCATAAAAAATGGACCGGCATCTAAACTTACATTTTTGCTTTTCAAATAAAAATACCAAGAGAATGAAGAAAATTTGATATTAGGAGTATATTAGAAAGTTGCTTAAAATTGCATGCTCTATCTAAATCACAAAGAAATACATTGGGTTCAGTGTCCCTTTATGGCTTTTTACACCGAAACATGTAAGACAGATTCCTGCCGTTCCTTGTGAATTTTTAAACTGCGGAGATAAAGTTGCTATTTTTAAGGAGTTGTGCCGGCAATCCTTTTCTTTACTGGTTAACTGAACCCTCACAGAGCAGCCTGGCACCTTTGGATACGTTTTCTGTGGATTTACAAATTAAATGTGCAGCCCAGGATCATGTGACGGTGGGCAGGACTGGAGCCGAAGGAGAGTGTTCACAGAGCAAGCTGAACACTGGAACAAGCGGCCACACCAACACGGACAGCAACTAACTATAGCAGACATAGTTCAGAATCACTGAACTGAGGTTTGTAAAAAGCAGATCCAGAAGGTTAGCTAATTGTTCCCTCTAACGATCGGTTGGTAGCTGGCCGAATGATGGTGATTTGTCAAACTAATATGAAAAGCTTGATACTGATCCTCACTCACTAGGTATGAATGATTAACCTGTTAAAGTTGCTGTATGGTATAGTCGCAACAAAATTATGCCCAGCCCGCTCGAACCTACTTGTGAATATTATTTAAAGTAAAGTACATGGTTGCTAGAGCACAGCAAAGTGTAAATTTGTATTTGTGGGCTCACTTATCACCATATATTATTATTGCAGGATCTCTTGTTTTGAGCAACATTTTAACAATTCAAAAATCATTAAAAAATGTCAAGTTATCGATACAATCAATAGGTGTATCTAAAATATGTTGATACAATAAGTCAAATGCAGGACTCATTCAATGCTGGTGATATATATAAAAAGTGCTAGGGAAACACTAATTACTGACAGCATTAGTAATTGTATATAGATGCAGGAAATGAAACATGAAGAAATGTGTGTGTGTGTGTGTGTATATATATATATATATATATATATATATATATATATATATATATATATAGTATATACATGTTTAGACATGTATATGTATGTATCTCTGTTAAACTCCTTTGCAGTCCATTTTTGTTCTAACAACTGAGACCTCATATATTTGAGCCCTTATAACTTTTTGTGCATTTTTTAAAATAAGTTTTTATTAGATAGTGTAATAACACTATCTAATAAAAATATTAATATTTAAAAAAAATGCACAAAAAAAGTGTAATTGTAATTTCAAATGTAATTTTGATGTCGTTTGTGACACTTTTTTGACTCGCTTAACAGTTAACCAGAGCACTGAGATTGTGCTATCAATCCTCATTAAATTCAATTGTGCTTGAGCAAACACTTTTACTTTCAACTTGTAATATATATTCATATATATTAATATTTGCTGCCCATCACTACGTAACTTACCCCCTTCACTGCGGTAGTTCTTATGCCGTGTCTGACGGCATGAGAACGAGGTTCCCATTGGAGCCTATGAAAGTGCGCTCTTGTGAGAGCAATGCTTTCGTAATATCAGCACACATTTGCTGCGTACGCTGGCATTACTAATTTGAGCGCCAATATCGCTTTCGCAAGTGATATTTTGCGCTCAACTTTTATTCTAGTTCTAAATCAATTTTAAAAGCTTAGTATTGAGTTTATTCCTTGCCTCCCTCAAGTCATGGGTGCCATCATGTTGAAACCTACTTTACATTCCAGTGCTGACACATGCACATGTGCAGCAATACTCCTTCAGATACCAGCATTAAAACCTAACTTCAAAAATGGCAGCAACCATGTTTAGAGGGAGTTTCTGAAATGTGCTTAGGACTAGATTATGAGTAGAGCACAAAAACGTTTGCGCCCCAGCAATAAGGGGTTTATCCAGGGTTTGCGCTCGTTGGGCTTACTGCTCATATTACGTGTTGAAAGTAAATGCAGTCACTTGAGCGCAATAGTGATTTATGCTAGAATGATTACTCCAACTTCAGAGCTCTGGTTAACTGTTTTGCATAACATAAAAGTTGCACCAAACACATCAAAAATACATTACAAAGTATAGTTACATTCATAATAACACATTGTGAGGTTTGGCTTAAAGTCTTGCTACCCCGTGAGAAGTCCGGAAAAGGTTGATGATACGGGAATGTATCTTATTATTTATCACTATACACAGTGGACACCCCCTTTGGAATTGTCACGGATGATATGCTATAAGTTACAAGTTACATGCGCATAGTGCAATTTGATCATCGTATTGACTGTACCTTATAAAGAGTTCCATATACTAATACCAGAGCATGTTTTTTTAACACTTGAGTGCCTTGTTTGCAAGTTTATTCAAGGAATTTATACACATCCGCTGTTCATTTTCTGGGGCCCCACAGCTATATATTTTTGCAAAATACATATAGCTCTGGACTTGATACACTTCTTATGGTTTTATTTGTCAGCCTATTTGGTTGTTGTATTTTATAAGAATTAGTGTCTCGATTTGTCCTAGCAGCATATTGCAGTATCAGTGTTCAATAATTGCATGATATATTTTAAAGGGACATAATACTCATATGCTAAATCACTTGAAACTGATGCAGTATAATTGTAAAAAGCTGACAGGAAAATATCACCTGAGCATCTCTATGTAAAAAAGGAAGATATTTTACCTCACAATTTCCTCAGCTCAGCAGAGTAAGTTCTGTGTATAAAGTTATACTCAGCTGCAGCCCAGAAATGAACAGCAGCCAATCAGCATCAGCAGTGCTGAGGTCATGAACTCTTTTACTGTGATCTCATGAGATTTCACTTAACTCTCGTGAGATTTCATTGTTACACTGAATAGGGAAATAACATGAGTGCACGAGGCTCATTCTTTCAGCTGTCCCAGGACAGACATACTAATATGCTGCCTAGAAATCCTTTATAATGGGTTGTGGCTACTGAGGAACTTTTGAGGTAAAATATATTTCTTTTTTACATAGAGATGTTCAGGAGATATTTTCTAGTAAGCTTTTTACAGCTATAGTGCATCACTTTCAAGTGTTTAAACATTTGGGTATTATGGCCCTTTAATGTATTTGCTTCTCATTGCCTGTTATGCATTTTATATTATGACTATATGAAATATGGGTGGAGAATAGACGGCCCACTTTATCAAGCTTAATATTTATATATAGTAATGAAGCATTACAAAACCACTGTGCAGCCTTTGGTCCTTCTTTGATTGATTGATAACTGTTCTCAATCCTTCTCTCTCATATTTTCATGTCAGGTTAGCCCAAATGAGAATATGCGGTGATCGGGTATGCGTGACAGTGGGGTGTTATCATTTTTTTTCCACTTTTTTTTTTCTGCATTGACTTCAATGGGGAATACGTGAATGCGCACGCGATATTCTAATTTCAGATCTTTGTGTTTGTCAGGTTAGAATGAGAGCGAAAACAGTTTATATTCAACTCATTATATGAGTGCAAAAATGATATTTCTAGCACAATTAAAGAGAAAGTCAATCCTAGCATTGTACAAAAGCTAGGATTGACTATTGAAACAAATAAAGGGGACTTTCATTCATAAAGTATAAGATACTTCATGTAGAAAGCTCCTGTATTTGTTTCAACCGATCGCCATTCTTAGCTGCTACAGCCGCCCACGGCTAACAATTTTTTTGCTAAGAGGTGATGTTTTCACCTCTTAGCCAATAGCCGTGCAGTAAATCCGGCTCCCATGTAATCTGTCCCTTAGTGTTAAGTGTCACTTTGAGTTAATTAAAAGTTATTCATCCCAAATTGGTGTCTGTTATTTTGGTTAGTTGTAAAGCAATATATTTGTTTAAATTGTATGTCCCTTTGGTTTGACACTATTATAAATGTTACTGTAAAATATACGGTCAACCTTTCTTCATATACCACTATTTTTTTGGACTTAAACACAGACATTACACGACAATTCAGTCAAACTAGCAGGCACCACATCATCTCTTCTGAAGAACTGCATATTAGAATGTTTCATAAAAACTGAACTCAGACAGAAATCAGCTCATCTGAAACACTAGACAACCTCAGGCAAGTCTTGCAAGCCAAAAGCAACTTGCATAAATGCAGATATGTAAAAAATGTAATACTGAAATCTTTTTTTAATAGAAAGTATTCTGAAAAAAACATTTTTACCATAACCTTCCTTTTACATACTCATTGTTAAATGCCTAACCAAATCTACAGAAAATAGTTATTCACATGCTGTTTTAATCAGTTTTCTTTTTTAAGTTATAAAATATATAGGGCTAGATTGCAAGCAGCACGCTAACGTTAGCTTGTTAGAGAGTCCCAGGTTATCTATGTGTTCTATCTATTTATCTATCTATCTATCTATCTATCTATCTATCTATCTATATATCTATCTATGTGTATATACTTTTTCAAACAATTTTCAAAGGTCAAATGTTATGTTTGATTGTTGGATTTAACGATTATATATATATATACATATATATACTTATATCAAATATAATTTTCAAATATCAATTGTTACATTTGATTGTTGGATTTAGCACTTGTTTGTAACATTTAGGGTTAGATTACAAGTGGCGCGCTAACATTAGCACGCAAGATATTAAAATATCGGACCCACGTTAACTTGTGCGCGTATTACAAGTTGAAAGTTAACAAGATTGCAGGAGCGCAAACTAAATTTGTGCTCGTTGGGTTAGCGCGACTAAAGACCTTATGTATGTAAGGAGTTAGGGTAAGAAAAGTTGCATTAAACAAAACATAAATACATTAAAATTAATAGTTACACTCATATATAAACTATCTAATAAAAATATTCATATAAACATTAAAAAAGAGTTTATAAGGGTTAAAAGGCATATGGTATATGACAAGGTATTTGAATGGAAAGGGCTATAATGTATATATACATACTTATACATGTTTAAATATGTGTATTATGTATATATATAGATAGATATACATATGTATGTGTTCTAATGTGTGTATATATGTATATACATAAACATATATACATGTATGCAAATATGACTGTTTCTGCATAATCATATTAAAAATAATTATATATATATATTAACAAATATTGAATTAACAAACTTTTAACATTCTTGTATTTATGTTTGTGTGCTTGTGTGTGTGTGTGTGTATCATTTATCTATCTATCTATCTATCTATCTATCTATCTATCTATCTATCTATCTATCTATATATATTTATACACAAACATAAACACATATATATATATACATACAAACATATATATTCAGGGCCAGATTGGGCTATCGGGATACCGGGAAAAATCCCAGTGGGCCGGGCCGTCAGGGCACAGGTGGGCCGTTACTAGTTCTACTAGTTGCAGGGGAGGGAGCAGCCAGCACTGCAGAGCGGCCAACAGCCGCCCTGCTTTTGGGGCAGTCAGTAACAGTCAGACAGTAATTTGTAAAACAGTGACTGAGTGAGTGTCAAGCTAAGCAGCCAGCTGATCATCACTCAGGATGCGGATCATATCATGCGGCTGCTCAAGGAGTCTGGGACCGGCTCCAGCCTCCAATTGGCAATTAGGATTTTTTTTTTGCAATTGCATGATGCTTCGCATGATTCGCATCACTTAGCACGCACTCACAGACATCATCACGTCGCCACCACCGGCCGACTTCAATACTCACTCTGGGGGAGGTAATATTATGGGGGGGACAGGGCGAATGTCATGTCACGTGAACACACTCACAGTCTCAGTACGCAATAAGGACTCCAGGTGGGAGCCGGCCGAGTTAGGCCACGTGATCATCATGTGGGACAAACTGACACTGAGTCCAGAGTCAGACAGCAGCCAGTCCATGTCAGACTGTGAGACAGTCCAGTGGGTCATCATCATAGCTACAGGCCAGGGATAAGAATGATCAGATCATCAGGTAGGTTACTAGGTTTAAAAGTCTGTCTGTAGACTGTATTATACTACTGAATGCTGCCGTGCCTGTCTGGCCTTAAGAGTGTGTGTCTCAGTCTCAGAGAAGTGTTTAGAGAGTGAGACAATAATACATTTTGTGAAAATACACAAATAGGGTGTATATGTGCGCTAAACAGCTAAGGGGTTATTATGTGTCTTATTTTAAATAGTAGGTATCTACAATCAACTTGTTTGATACCGTAGATCAAATGATAACGTTTAACGCATTTTAAATTAAATATTTACCTACTTTGTACTTTATATTTCTTGTTTAGTTTTACTTCTAACATTTTTTAATTTTCTAATTTTTATTTCTACAAAGAATTATTAAAAGTACTAACACAATTATTTGTGATATACACAATTGCAATAAAACACAAATAAAAAGGGATTCTTACATATGACCGGTCATATAAATGTGTAAAAATATACTCTGATATTTAGACAATTTCACCTTAGCTTTACAAATTCAGCTTTTTGTTATAGGTGCAAGTTGCCCCCTTATACATTTAAATTATAGCGCTTTTCAGCACTTTTGAATACCGTGCTTTTGGATATGTTCTTGAATATCCTTTTTTGTCAAAAAGAGTTTGAAAAGTCCTTGATAAGGATAAACTCTAGTTATCCTTGTTAGAGATATGGTAAACAGGTAACAGTCCAAGCGGTTTTATAAACAGACGTTTGGAGTCTTAGCGAACTATTGCTGCGTTATTTCAGGAAACATCCAGTTAGATGTCCAGTTTGTATTTGTAATACAAATATATATATAAAAGGGTGCCACACTAAGCGGGCTGATACACCTCTATGTGCCTACCTTGATCTGGTTGGTAACTTGTCATTTGTTTAGCAGAGCACAGGTGTCTGTACAGCTCCCATTAGTTGGTTTTCCAGGTTGGTGATGTCACTGGCTGTATGCACTACTATGAGAAGTAGTTCCGTGATGGTGGTTGTATTCTTACTCTGCGCAGAGTTTTGTTGTTTTCGTATTGGCCGAAATGTAGTCCCTCTTTTTTTTTTTTTTTTTCATTTTGTTGTTTCAGTCCTTCAAATAGGATATATGACTTCAACGTCAGCAACTTATAATATTACCATACATTTTGCCCTAAACATATAAACCCACTTAATATATATACTGTATATATACTGTATATACAGTATATATATATATATATATATATATATACACTACTAAATGCTGGGAAGAGACCTACAATCTTACTGTATCATAGATTCTAAGCCCCTAAAGTATGTTCCGAATAGAGGAAAATACTGGTGCAGATCATTAAAATATTTATGAATTACCTTTGTATCCAAAAGTAAGGGAATACAGCCCTATTTTTAAACGATTGGGTTTTTAATTTTTAGAATCTCATTTCTCAAACAACAACCTGTTACAAGATATCCTCCTAACAGAGGTTGCTACAAACTTATCAAAGTATCTGTTAACCTCATATCAAAATATAGTAATTATACTTCATATCCTTATATACTGAAATATATCAAACTTGCTACTAATATCCTAAAAGGTGTGTACTTATTGACACTAAACAATCCGTTGCTTTAAGAGATACAATAAACTTTTTTTTTTTTTTTAAATGATTTTTATTGAAGTTAAATTCAAGGCATTCAAAACAATGTAAAGCTGACAAAGCTAAGAGTACACAAAATGAGAACATTGACATCTTAAACAAGAGAATAAATAAATAAGAAAACAACGTTAGTACAATAATTCTCAATATTCAATGGCTAATAAATAAATCTAAACATGAGACAGTATGTAACCTGTATGCCATCAATACTGTTGACATTCTATGATGATCGAGGGGTCATTTGTGGACCCTCTATATGGTAATGGTATATGTTTTAGCAGAAGGTGTTCTAATACTAAAGAGACCACTTATGGATCTCTAATGAGTTAACTTCAGTTTTAATATGTAAGAGAAACAGTGTAATTAGGCTAATAAACTATAAAACTTTGTGAGATAGTCCAAACAAAGACTATGTGTGAATAGTTTTAAACATAGGTCTATCAGCTATGCGCATGCATTTGAAAATATAATACATTTCTATGGCCACTCACTGTGATAATTAATTAGTAGGGGAAGCAGTCAATGCAGCTAGAGACACTTCTTATGCTAAGTATGGAGCGATTTCTCCAAGAAGTATCATAAGAGACAGCAGAAATTATTATTCAACATTATGTGGCCAAAATAGCACTTTTCGAAATGCATGGGCGTCTAGGGTTGTCTAACATTCTATCTAATAATGCGGGTTTAAGTAATGTAGCAGAGAATGATCATTCATAGCAGTAATTAGCTTAGTAGTACATGCCAATGTTAAATCATAGATCTTCACGTACAAAAAATGAACTCAACTGATTAAGTGTTGAACTTGCAAAAGTACATAAAGCTATAAGTGGGTCTATGATCGCACAAACATTGTATGAATAAGGAACTGTAAATAAAAACTTGAGTAAATAAGATTAAGCTAGGTATGTACAAATGGAATAAACCATATTATGCAAACCTAAGTACTCCCTTAGGATAAGCTGATGTAGAGGCTAGTGGTGAGAGGATAAACAGTGATTTCCTAAACTAAAGACAAGCCATTATACTGGCTCTGCAATACATGCATCTAACCTAAGCAGGCTATTACACATCCTATAAGCATAGACTAAGGTTATGCAGTGGTACAGTAGTGGAAAGAAAATTGGAATGCAATGCATACGAGTCTTTGAGAGTGAGTCTCAGATTTACCCCACACTTATTAAGGATCAGTAGCTCCCTGATACGCTTGGCTGATCGCCAGATTCCCAGGTAAGTAGTGGCAGATCTGTATAGAGGGAGACTTTGGGAAGCATCAGGATCGCTGTGATACATTCTTTTTGCGACCGTATCGCTTCCTGGATTAGGGATGAATTTTGAACGAGAGGTCCCTTACATCCTTAGACGAGACCTGTGCTGTGTTACGGATCAGGGAGGACTTCATAATCTCTTCTAAGTCAGATGATCAGTTAACTCCAGCCTCAGGGAAAGAGATCAAGGTAAGCTGAATTGCGGCAATATTAGGCTCACTTCCCTCACTTGTTTTGCTAGTCAGCCGGTTGGAGTTAATATTCTCTGGGGTCTCCATTGACTCTGTGTGCTGTAACTCCCTGTCGCCACCCTTCAGAGAGGAAACTTCTTCCCACGCAGTTGGGTAATCATCTGTAACAGTCATCAGTCCTTTCAAGTCAGAGCCCAATGTTTCAATCTCTTGTATACAGGCTGGCAATATCTTATCCGGTTGGTGCAGATGAGAAGAGAGGATCGCCACCATTCTTTCCTCCAGTTTCTGGGCATGCTCCTGTAGCATTGCCTTCAGTTGCATGATAAGAAAGATATCCTCCATTTTAAGTGAATATTTTTGCATGTAGGAGACAGCGTAGGGTTACTTTATGTTTAGCCTCAAGTTGCTGCACCAATCTAGTCCTCTTAGGTAAAGAGCTGAGCACTCAGGCACAGTTAGTTGGGGATGGTGTTAAAGGGACAGTCTACACCAGAATTGTTATTGTTTTAAAAGATAGATAATCCCTTGTTTACCCATTCCGTAGTTTTGCATAACCAACACAGTTATATTTATATATTTTTTACCTCTGTGATTATCTTGTATCTAAGCCTCAGCAGACTGCGCCTTTATTCAGTTCTTTTGACAGACTTGCACTTTAGCCAATCAGTGATGGCTCCCAGGTAACTTCACGTGCACGAGCACAGTGTTATCTATATGAAAAACATGAACTAACACCCTCTAGTGGTCAAAAACCTGTTAAAATACGTTCTTAAGAGGTGGCCTTCAAGGTCTAAGAAATTAGCATATGAAGCTCCTAGGTTAAGCTTTCAACTAAGAATACCAAGAGAACAAAGAAAAATTGGTGATAAAAGTAAATTGGAAAATTGTTTAAAATTACATGCTCTATCTGAATTATGAAAGTTTTTTTTTTGGACTAGACTGTCCCTTTAAGGTTTCAAGTATAGGAGAAGGCCTTAAGGGTAGTAGTTCGGTACTGAGGGCTATTAAGCCACGTCGCAATCCAAAACCCTATATATCTCAGATCAGGACGCCAACAGCTAAGCTTCTTCACTATTTTGAGAGCGATATATCCACTTCTGGTTCCCAAGATTAATGAATTTTAAAGAGAGCTGAAGGAGCTGAAGGAGCTGAAGCTCAGTGCGACCACTAAGATGGCCGCTGCCCGGAAGTCCCCACAATAAACTTTTTAACATGTTAGATGCACATTATGTTATTAAACGTCTTTTTTTATGATCAATGGTAGTCCCACAAATACTAAGAGATGCACCTCAATGCTAATAGAACTTTCTCAGGGAATTTGGAATAAGGTTAACTCAGTGATATTATGCCTGCTGACAGGGGTTTCCACCGCACTTAAGGTCTATAGGCTTTTTCTTTTTAACATATCACTTATTATTTATGCAGTTGGTTTCCCAGAAATTTTTTAAGTTAAGCGTCAACTGGGAACCCAAGACCAATATGAAAAACTGTCAGGCAATCCAATAGCCAAAATACAACTAAACGAGACAAAAAGAGAAGGATTGATAACTAATCAGGAATTTAATTATTTATATCCAAAATTCCCAACCATGCCAACATTCTATGTAATACCGAAGCTACATAAAAACATGAAAAGCCCACCGGGGAGACCGATAGTTTCGGGAATAGGGGGGTCTACAGAAAAGATAGGACAATATATTGATTTCATACTAAGACCCTTTCTGCCTACCCTCCCCTCCTACATCAAAGACACAGCTGACCTCTTAAAAAAGTTAGATGGAATAAAAGTAACAGAAGATACTGTTTTAGTATCTCTCGATGTGGAAAGTCTCTACTCCTCAATACCAAATAAAATTGGCATTAAAGCTATTAAGTTCTTTTTGGACACCAGACACAGTAAATTTCAGAAACACGCAGAATTTGTCATCCAACTCTTGCAATTTATTTTAGAAAATAATATTTTTTTTCATTTGATGGGAGTATATACAGGCAAGTCAGAGGCGCCTTTATGGGGGCAGTTTGTGCCCCAACATATGCCTTTTTACATTTGGGGGCATGGGAAATGTCTGATGTATCAGAAATAATAAGTGATGCCTTCGATCTGCATGTATTAATTTGGGTAAGATATGTGGATGACATCCTGATATTATGGGATGGTCCATAGGAACTTCTTAAAAAGTTTGTGAAAGAGTTAAATACAAATAACAAAAATATTTTTTCTTACACTTGAAACTAGTTTTACAGAATTACCCTTTTTGGATGTAAAGATGAGGAAAGAAGGAGGTATCATAACGACAGAAAATTATAGGAAATCTACGGCCACAAATAGCATTTTGGAAGCCACAAGTGCTCATCCCCAATCTCTAGTTAAAGGCATACCAGTAGGGCAATTCCTTAGGCTAAGGAAAATTTGAGAAACATGCTGTAAACATGAGAGAAAGATTTCAAAACAGAGGCTATTCGAATAGAAACATTAACAAGGCCCTCTCTAGAGTAAGAAAAACCATCAGAGATGAACTATTATATGGTGTAAGAAAGGAAAGTAAACAAGGTCCTATAAGATTAATTACCACATATAATAATAAATGGGAATCACTCAAACAAGTGTTGAAAAACAATTGGCATATATTGAGATTGGATGACAATATAAGCAAGATTGTGGGGGAATATCCACTACTTACAGCTAAGAAAGCACCTAGTCTTAGGGACATATTGGTAAGAAGTAGATTTGTAAGGAGTCCTTCTATGTCTGACTGGCTTAGAAAGACAGAGGAATAATAGGGAGCTACCCTTGTGGCAAATGTCTTTATTGCCGCCATATGGACAAAAATACTTTGAAATCCGTTTCTTTATGAATTGCCATTCTGAAGGGGTTATATATCTTCTTCACTGTTCCTGTCCCATGTTTTATATAGGAAAAACTAAATGTTTTTTAAAGGATAGGATACAGGAACACCAAGATGATATAACAATCGTGACACCAATGTAGCGAGACACTTTGGTAGCATTCATAATAATGAAGTAGAAGGGTTAAAATTTGTAGCAGTATACAAAGGTGACCCCCATAATAGAGGGGGAGATGTAGATAGAGTCCTTCTACAAAAGGAGGCGAGATAGATTTACCATCTAAAGACAAGGAAACCCCTGGGTCTAAATGATAAAATGGACTATGCTAGCTTTGTGTAGTTGAAAAACATTTACAAATATTATGGGACTGAGCATCCCAATTAAATAATGTGTAGTTACAAAATGTGGTAAAATATAAGTAAATATCATGGGGACTGAAGGTTCCTAGTATATATGGAATTGACAAAGGTAATTCAACAGAGAGAAGCACTATGGTGTAAGGAGTTTGAGAGTTTAAATTAAACTATTGAGCATATAGAAATATTTTGAAAATGGGACATGCGTATAAATAGGGAAGGTCATGCAGGTGGATATAAGGAAAAAATGTATGCGCATTAAGGATTTACGCACTCTGTGAAAATAGGTAATCTTTGTCAGTCAGTACACATATATAAAAGAAAGTACACAAAAATTAAAGCATTTAATGTTTTGGAAAACATGATACAGAATATGGAGTTGCATTTAATAAAATAGCAGCATATTGACATAGATAAACACAGCTAAACCAACTCTACAGGGAGTGCAGAATTATTAGGCAAGTTGTATTTTTGAGAATTAATTTTATTATTGAACAACAACCATGTTCTCAATGATCCCAAAAAACTCATTAATATCAAAGCTGAATAGTTTTGGAAGTAGTTTTTAGTTTGTTTTTAGTTATAGCTATTTTAGGGGGATATCTGTGTGTGCAGGTGACTATTACTGTGCATAATTATTAGGCAACTTAACAAAAAACAAATATATACCCATTTCAATTATTTATTTTTACCAGTGAAACCAATATAACATCTCAACATTCACAAATATACATTTCTGACATTCAAAAACAAAACAAAAACAAATCAGTGACCAATATAGCCACCTTTCTTTGCAAGGACACTCAAAAGCCTGCCATCCATGGATTCTGTCAGTGTTTTGATCTGTTCACCATCAACATTGCGTGCAGCAGCAACCACAGCCTCCCAGACACTGTTCAGAGAGGTGTACTGTTTTCCCTCCTTGTAAATCTCACATTTGATGATGGACCACGGGTTCTCAATGGGGTTCAGATCAGGTGAACAAGGAGGCCATGTCATTAGATTTTCTTCTTTTATACCATTTCTTGCCAGCCACGCTGTGGAGTACTTGGACGCGTGTGATGGAGCATTGTCCTGCATGAAAATCATGCACTTCTTCCTGTACCACTGCTTGAAGAAGGTGTCTTCCAGAAACTGGCAGTAGGACTGGGAGTTGAGCTTGACTCCATCCTCAACCCGAAAAGGCCCCACAAGCTCATCTTTGATGATACCAGCCCAAACCAGTACTCCACCTCCATCTTGCTGGCGTCTGAGTCGGACTGGAGCTCTCTGCCCTTTACCAATCCAGCCACGGGCCCATCCATCTGGCCCATCAAGACTCACTCTCATTTCATCAGTCCATAAAACCTTAGAAAAATCAGTCTTGAGATATTTCTTGGCCCAGTCTTGACGTTTCAGCTTGTGTGTCTTGTTCAGTGGTGGTCGCCTTTCAGCCTTTCTTACCTTGGCCAGGTCTCTGAGTATTGCACAACTTGTGCTTTTGGGCACTCCAGTGATGTTGCAGCTCTGAAATATGGCCAAACTGGTGGCAAGTGGCATCTTGGCAGCTGCACGCTTGACTTTTCTCAGTTCATGGGCAGTTATTTTGCGCCTTGGCTTTTCCACACGCTTCTTGCGACCCTGTTGACTATTTTGAATGAAACGCTTGATTGTTCGATGATCACGCTTCAGAAGCTTTGCAATTTTTAGAGTGCTGCATCCCTCTGCAAGATATCTCACTATTTTTGACTTTTCTGAGCCTGTCAAGTCCTTCTTTTGACCCATTTTGCCAAAGGAAAGGAAGTTGCCTAATAATTATGCACACCTGATATAGGGTGTTGATGTCATTAGACCACACCCCTTCTCATTACAGAGATGCACATCACCTAATATGCTTAATTGGTAGTAGGCTTTCGAGCCTATACAGCTTGGAGAAAGACAACATGCATAAAGAGGATGATGTGGTCAAAATACTCATTTGCCTAATAATTCTGCACTCCCTGTATAGTATGGACAAATTAATATGTATGCCCTCTTGAAAAAATACGGCTCATTGAACAGTGAAGGATATAACTTAAAATGTTAAGATGTTAAGGTAATGGCCTCTAGTTATCAAGCCGTCGACTTTCTTGCATTCAACGGCACCAATATGCTCGCTTAAGATAGCCTAACATCGCTGCCGCGGACCTGAATACGTTTGCCAAAATTATCAAGAAAGCTGTCAAAAAGCCGCACACCAAGTACGGAGCGATGAGCAGCGGACTGTTGTTAACTAACAGTCATCGATCTCACTGTTCTTTGGCTTATTCGCAGCTTTCTTGGTACCCTGTCACTAAGCACCCACACTATACTATACTGTTTACCCCCTATACCGCCGCTCCCAGAGCCCACTGCACCTAAATAAAGTTATTAACCCCTAAACCGCTGCTCCCAGACCCTGCCGCACCTAAATAAAGTGTTTAAACCCTAAACCGCAGCTCCCAGAGCCCACCGCCATCTACATTATATGTATTAATCCCTAAACCGCCGCTCCCGGACCCCGCCGCAACTAAATAAGATGTTTAACCCCTAAACCGCCGCTCACGGACCCCGCCGCCACCTACATTACATTTATTAACCCCTAATCTGACCCCCCTACACCGCTGCCACCTACATTAAATTTATTAACCCCTAATCTGACCCCCTTACATTGCCGCCACCTACATTAAATTTATTAACCCCTAATCTCCCGCCCCCAAAATCGCCACCACTATATTAAATTTTTAACCCCTAAACCTAAGTCTAACCCTAACACCCCCTAACTTAAATATAATTTAAATTAAGCTAAATAAATATTCCTTTCATGAGATAAATTATACATATTTAAGAATAAATACTTACCTATAAAATAAACCCTAAGATAGCTATAATGTAACTTTTAGTTATATTGTAGTTATTTTAGGATTTATTTTTATTTTACAGGCAACTTTGTATTTATTTTAACTAGGTACAATAGTTATTAAATAGTTATTATTTATTTAATAACTACCTAGTCAAAATAAATACAAAAGTACCTGTAAAATAAAACCTAACCTAAGTTACAATTACACCTAACACTACACTATAATTAAATTAATTCCCTAAATTAAAATAAATTAATTACAATTAAATAAAATTAACTAAACTACAAAAAAACAAACACTAAATTACAGAAAATAATACAATAATTACAAGAATTTTAAACTAATTACACCTAATCTAATCCCCCTAATAAAATAAAAAAGCCCCCCAAAATAATAAAAATCCCTATACTAAATTACAAATAGCCCTTAAAAGGGCTTTTTGCGGGGCATTGCCCCAAAGTAATCAGCTCTATTACCTGTAAAAAAAAAAGACAATACCCCCCAACATTAAAACCCACCACGCACACACTCAACCCTACTCTAAAACCCACCCAGTCCCCCCTTAATAAAACCTAATACTACCCCCTTGAAGATCACCCTACCTTGAGACGTCTTCACCCAACCGGGCAGAAGTGGTCCTCCAGACAGTCCGAAGTTTTCATCCTATCTGGGCAGAAGAGGACCTCCAGACAGGCAGAAGTCTTCATCCAGGCGGCATCTTCTATCTTCATCCATCCAGAGCGGAGCGGGTCCATCTTCAAGACATCCAACGTGGAGCATCCTTCCAGGACGACGACTACCCGACGAATGAATATTCCTTTAAATGACGTCATCCAAGATGGCATCCCTTGAATTACGATTGGCTGATAGAATTCTATCAGCCAATCGGAATTAAGGTAGGAAAGATCCTATTGGCTGATGCAATCAGCCAATAGGATTGAAGTTCAATCCTATTGGCTGATCCATTCAGCCAATAGGATTTTTCCTACCTTAATTCTGATTGGCTGATAGAATTCGCCAATCGGAATTCAAGGGACGCCATCTTGGATGACGTCATTTAAAGGACTATTCATTCGTCGGGTAGTCGTCGGCCTTGAAGGATGCTCCACGTCAGATGTCTTGAAGATGGACCAGCTCCGCTCTGGATGGATGAAGATAGAAGATGCCACCTGGATGAAGATTTCTGCCTGTCTGGAGGACCACTTCTGCCTGGTTGGGTGAAGACGTCTCAAGTTAGGGTGATCTTCAAGGGGGTAGTGTTAGGTTTTATTAAAGGGGGATTGGGTGGGTTTTAGAGTAGGGTTGGGTGTGTTGGTAGTGGGTTGTAATGTTGGGGGGGTATTGTATTTTTTTTTACAGGTAAAAGAGCTGATTACTTTGGGGCAATGCCCCGCAAAAGGTCCTTTTAAGGGCTATTTGTAATTTAGTGTAGGGTAGGGATTTTTATTATTTTGGTTTTTTTTATTTTATTAGGGGGATTAGATTAGGTGTAATTAGTTTAAAATTCTTGTAATTATTTTATTATTTTCTATGATTTAGTGTTTGTTTGTTTTTAGTACTTTAGTTAATTTTATTTAATTGTAATTAATTTATTTTAATTTAGGGAATTAATTTAATTATAGTGTAGTGTTAAGTGTAATTGTAACTTAGGTTAGGTTTCTATTTTACAGGCACTTTTGTATTTATTTTAACTAGGTAGTTATTAAATAGTTAATAACTATTTAATAACTATTGTACCTAGTTAAAATAAATACAAAGTTGCCTGTAAAATAAAAATAAATCCTAAAATAGCTACATGTAACTATTAGTTATATTGTAGCTAGCTTAGGGTTTATTTTATAGGTAAGTAGTTTTAAAGAGGAATAATTTATTTAATGCTAGGAATATTTATTTAGATTTATTTAAATTCTATTTAAGCTAGGGGGGGTTAGGGTTAGACTAGGTTTAGGGGTTAATAAATTTAATGTAGTTGGCGGCTGTGTAGGGAGGTCAGATTAGAGGTTAATAAATTTAATGTAGGTGGTGGCGGTGTAGGGGGTCAGATTAGGGTTAATAAAATTAATGTAGGTGGCGGCGGTGAAGGGGGGCAGATTAGGGGTTAATAAATATAATGTAGGTGGCGGCGGGCTCCAGGAGCGGCGGTTTTGGGGTTAAACACTTTATTGAGTTGCAGTGGGCTCTGGGAGCAGCAGTTTAGAGGTTAATAAATATAATGTGGGTGGCGGAGGTGTAGGGGGGTAGATTAGGGGTTAATATGTAAAATGTTGGGGCGGCAGATTAGGGGTTAATATGTATAATGTACGTGGCGGCGGTGTAGGGGGTGGCAGATTAGGGTTGTTTAGACTCGGGGTACATGTTAGGGTGTTATGTGTAGACATTCCCATAGGGATCAATGGGATATCGGGAAGCAGCGAACATAAGCTCTCGCTGCTGTCCCATTAATTCCTATGGCATCCGCCGCCTCCACGGTGGTGGATTGAAAACCAGGTACACTGGGCCAGAATAGTGGCGAGCGTACCTGCTAGTTTTTTGATAACTAGCAAAAGTAGTCAGATTGTGCCGAACTTGCGTTCGGAACATCTGTAATGACGTAAGCATCGATCTGTGTTGGACTGAGTCCGGCGGATCGTATGTTACGTCACTATATTCTACTTTTGCCGGTCTGTAGGGTTTGATAACTACAGCGAATCAGGCTCGCCACAAATACGCTGCGGAATTCCAGCGTATTTGCAGTTGACAGCTTGATAAATAGAGGCCAATGTCTCTTTAACAATAAAGGTGTTATGAAAAGAAAAATGGGAAGGGCCTTAAGGCTTAAATAATCAATCACAGGTGAGGAGAAAGCAAGACCTGATGAAGCCCCAGTACAGATATTACAGATAGTAAGCAGGGGTGAAACAAGCATGTCATTGGCAAAAAGTCTTCATGAGAGGACTGTTTCTTTTGAATGGATACTAACAATGCAGCAAGCATAATTTGCAGAGTAGCAAGTACACTCTCAAGGGAATAAAGTAATGAAAATCAAGTACGAGGAAAGAAACACTCTCTACTCAAGTCTGCAATTTTCCAGGAAATGATCCTTTGGGGTTTAAAGACAGCTAAGTGAAGTGAAACAGATGACGTCACACACCGGGCGCTCTATGGTTGAGCACAATTTACCTAGTCCAGATGACCACGATCCAAGTAACTAATATTCGGCCAAGGTGAGCATATGTTGCAGAGCGCTTTGTTTAAACAGCGTGGATTCAGCTGTTAGCAGCATAACGAAAGAGCCGTTGAGGAACAGTGAACTTACAAGGCAGTTCCGGTGGAGGTAACATGTATACTTACAGTGATTTGCCCCATAAGTTTGATCCAATATGAAAGAATTGCTGGGAAACCAACTGCATAAATAACAAGCGATATGTTAAAAAGAAAAAGCCTATAGACCTTAAGTGCGGTGGAAACCACGGTCAGCAGACATAATATCACTGAGTTAACCTTATACCTAATTCCCTGTGAAAGTTTTGTTTGCATTGAGGTGCACCTCAGTATTTGTGGGACTACTATTGATCATAAAAAAAGACGTTTAATAACATAATGTGCATCTAACATGTTAAAAAGTTTATTGTATCTCTTAAAGCAATGGTACACTTTTAATGCTTGCACCATTGTAAGATTGTTTAGTATCAATAAGTACACACCTTTTAGGATATTAGTAGCAAGTTTGATATATTTCAGTATGTAAGGATATGAAGTATGATTTTTACTAAATTTTGATTTGAGGTTAATAGATACTTTAATGAATTTGTAGCAACTTTTGTTAGGAGAATATCTTGCAACAGGTGGAAATGAGATTATAAAAATTAAAAGCCCAATCGTTTAAAAAGAGTGCTGTATTCCCTTACTTTTGGATACAAAGAAGATTATCTCATTTTTTATCCACATCTTTCTTCCCGAGTTTAATTCATATACATATATTATACAAAAGTCCAGAAGAACCCAGCACTCTCATAACCTCCCAGCTCCCAGGGTGCTCCCCAACTCCAAATATAAAAAGTTCCACAAAGGCAAGCACCCACTGGCGTTTTATCAAAAGACAGTTTTTACTGTGCAACAAATAATTTGGTGAACGTTTTTGGGCATCCGCCTGTCCTCAGACATAAAATATACATTTACTTACCACCCTTATAAGTGCACCGCTCTGCCACATCCGGGACTCCGCAGAGCTCAAATGGAGCAACACATGCGCCGACAGGACTACAGAGCGCCAACGTAAAAAGGCAAAACATTTAAAACAGCGACATAGCAAAATAACTATACTGCACAGTCAGATAATAATGGGCATAGTAATAATCAATTGTGTTCAGTAGCACAATACAAGGAAGGACTCTATGTTATGGAGGATGTAATAGATGTAATAGTCTACAATCAACCTTTACCAAATGTGTTACTCTTTAGTGACAGGGCATAGGGCATATATGGTATCTATCACACATTCATCCAAATGTGCCCTAGATCATCAAATTATTAATAAGGGTGCAAATCATGTGTCATAAATATCAAAATGCTACCTCATTCATCAATTATACACGGTACATGTACATAATTAATATGTAGAAAACATTCACCTATCCATACCTAAAAATGGGCACACTAACAAACCAGGAGTATGACCACCCAGTACCCTAATAGTTATTATCAGATCAGGGACCACTCAATCTAAAACTGCAAGGGGGCACACTAACTAAGTAACATTACATTTACCAGAAAATAATTTTACAGAAAACAATGTAGGTCAAAATTAGTATTAAGGCCCCTAGGAACTAATATCTCCAAGGTAAAAATCCATTTTGATTCCCTTTGGAGGAGCATTTTAGCTCTATTACCTCCTCTAACTGGTGCTGGAATGTGGTCAATAATTATGTACCTGAGGTCAGATACATTATGGCTATGCATTACAAAATGCCTAGCTACGGGTTGCTCATAACTACCAATGCGTAGTGCTGTGCGTATGGCCGACCGATGAGCACCCTTGTCATTTTGTTGATTTGAATACCTGTTACTACCTAGCACTGATTAATTGGAACACACAATTGGTTTGCTGAGCCCATTAAGCCTTGAACTTCATAGACAGGTGCATCCAATCATGAGAAAAGGTACATAAGGTGGCCAATTGCATGTTGTTGTTTTCTTTGACTCTCCTCTGAAGAGTGGCAACATGGGGGCCTCAAAACAACTCTCAAATGACCTGAAAACAAAGATTGTTCAACAATCTAGGCTACAAAAAGCTATTGCAGAGATTTAAGCTGTCAGTGTCCACTGTGAGGAACATAGTGAGGAAATAGAAGACCACAAGCACAGTTCTTGTTAAGGCCAGAAGTTTCAGGCCAAGTAAAATATCGGAGAGGCAAAGGATGGTGAGAACGGTCAAAAACAGCACACAGACCACCTCCAAAGACCTACAACATCATCTTGCTGCAGATGGTGTCACTGTGCATTGTTCCACAATTCAGCACACTTTGCACAAGGAGAAGCTGTATGGGAGAGTGATGCAGAAGAAGCCTTTTCTGCACACACGCCACAAACAGAGTCGCTGGAGGTATGCAAACGCACATTTGGACAAGCCAGCTTTATTTTGGAAGAAGGTGCTGTGGACTGATGAAAAAAATATTGAGTTATTTGGTCATAACAAGGGGCAGTATCGATGGCGGCAAAAAGACAAACACTTGCTACCCACAGTAAAATTTGGTGGATGTTCCATCATGCTGTGGGGCTGTGTGGCCAGTGCCGGTTCTGGGAATCTTTTTAAAGTTGAGGGTCCCATGGATTCTACTCAATATCAGCAGATACTTGAGAATAATGTTGAGGAATCAGTCACAACGTTGAAGTTATGCCGGGGCTGGATATTTCAACAAGACAACGACCCAAAACACTGCTCAAAATCTACTCTAGCATTTATGCAGAGGAAGAAGTACAATTTTCTGGAATGGCCATCCATGTCCCCAGACCTGAGTATCATTGAAAATCTGTGGGGTGATTTAAAGCAGGCTGTCCATGCTCGGCAACCATCAAACCTAACTGAAACCTATTTGCTGGCGAGTGCCAAGTTTTTTGTGTGCTGTGTTTATAATGTTTGTAATGCTTCCCTGCGGGCCTGTCACCCATGCTGTTCAGGGGTTAACTGCCTGGGTTGCTGGGAACTGTGCAGCTGTCTGTCAGTGTTCAGGGCTGTGGAGTTAACAGTGGCTTAGGATGTGTACCCAGTCCAGTCTGTGAGTGCGGTCCATTCCTGTGTTTTGTATTTACATAGGGGAGATTACAAAAGCCTGTGTAACCCTGGGAGTTTCTCAGTTGGTTTATTTGATAGTATCCATTTTATGGGTGCTGGTTTAGGGTCCCAGGAAGGTGGAGACCTTGACGTGGTCCTGGGCTTGATTATTTGGCGCCAAATGTAACTGACTTCCCCCAGTTTTGCTTTTAAACATTACTGAGTATCTGCTGGCGAGTGCCAGCTTTTCTGTGTGTTTTGTTTATAATGTTTGTGATGCTTCCCTGCAGGCCTGTCACCCATGCTGTTCAGGGGTTAACTACCTGGGTTGCTGGTAACTGTGCAGCTGTGTGTCAGTGTTCAGGGCTGTGGAGTTAACAGTGGCTTAGGATGTGTACCCAGTCCAGTCTGTGAATGTGGTCCATTCCTGTGTTTTGTATTTACATAGGGGAGATTACAAAAGCCTGTGTCACCCTGGGAGGTTCCCAGTTGGTTTGTTTGATAGTATGCATTTTGTGGGTGCTGGTTTAGGGTCCCAGAAGGGGGAGACCTTGACATGGTCCTGGGCTTGATCCTTTGGCGCCAAATGTAACTGACTTCCCTCAGTTTTGCTTTTAACACATTACTGAGTATCTGCTGGCGAGTGTCAGATTTTCTGTGTGTTTTATATGTATGTATGTATGTATGTATGTATATATATATATATATATATATATATATATATATAAAAATACAAAGATATGTCTCCGCACTAAAAATGAATCAATGTAATCAATACCAAGTGAATATGCATCTAAATAATGAGTTTAATAGATGAACAAAACATGCAAAAAAGAAGCATCATAATTGTAATCCATAAACAAAACACAAATGCAGACAAACAAACATAGAAAAATAAAAAACTGGGCGTCCCCAGTAATAAAGTATCAAACAAAAAATGTGGATGTCAGATTTAACAGAGTCTCATGCAAATATAAATGAACACTTGAGCCATGGATATAATAAAGTAGAATGCAAGCAATAAATTGGTAAGCAAAAGTAGGCAGTTCATGCAGTTATAGCAGTTCATGCAAATGTAGCAGAGTGGTTTGTAAGCTGATAGTTAGAGAAGCAATGTCATGCCATGCAATCAAGCGTATATAGCAATATAATGTTCAATAACATAATAGTAATGAAAGTTCATGTATAGAATGTTGCTCAAATGGATATACTCAATTATCCTCGGTGTGTAACAAGAAAAATGTGTAGAATGCACCGGCACTCCAGGACCAAGGTCCGCCAGTGAATAACGATTTATGTACAAGTAACGCTCTATGAGCGATCTCACCCAATCCGTGTAGGGTCACAAGAAGCTCGATACACACTATCAAGAGAGGGCATCAAAGCGTGGCAAACCGGGTATACCAGGTAACAAGCTGTCAGCTCAAACCAGCATGCTTGCATCGGACTCCGTTAGCGTCTGACATCACATCCACAACAACAGGCAACGCGCGTTTCAGGCTCCGCCCTTCAACTTGGCCTGGCGTCATTTAGGAAACCACCTCCATTTAAGGCATGATCACTGTGTATAGATACGCCTCCTCAGCGTCATTTGTGTATATAATAGCGGTAGAAATCCCGGCATTGCAAACATGTGCATGAAACAACCAGCTGATTTACAAATATACAGATAATACATTGCTTGTTGCATAAAGATAATGAATAGTTGTGCAATATATCAATACAACAAATTTCTGCAACATGTAAAATCTAGACAGACATCCTTCATAATGCAAATATAAAAAATAAATAAACAAATAAAAAAATAAAAAAGTAAAGAAGAGGAAAGGAAAGCTAAAGTGGAGTGCCAATGTAAAAAGTACATCAATTTAACTATATTCGGCAATACTACATTTGCAAACCCTACTCTATAATATCTATATTCCTAAAGTAAAAGGAATACAGATAAGCCACAGCCTCTAGACAAATGTACCCCAAGTAATTTCCCTATTCAAACCATAGGGAGTCATGGAATCCAATTTTTGGATCCATAATGCTTCTTTTTCAAATAGAAGTTTTTGTCTATTGCCACCTCTCCTTAAAGGGCCCACACCATCTACCACTTGAAACTTAAGTTGACTTTTATTATGGCCCAAAAGTGTAAAGTGATGGGCTACAGGGGCTGAAGGGTCAAGTTTACCTATGGCTATTTTATGTTGTTTGATCCTTTCTTTGATGGGTTTGGTGGTCTCGCCAACGTAGGCTAGACCACATGGACATTTAATTACATAGACCACGAAGTGTGATTCACAGGTAAAGTGCCCTCTAATAGGTAGACGTTTCCCAGACCTAGGATGTGTAATGGTATCACTTGATTGAATTGAGTTACACTGTGCACAGTTATTACACAGAAATGTACCATTCACAGCTGTGCTGTTAGTTACTGCTCTGTTCAGTCCAGTTCCCACATCAGCTTTTACTAGGGTATCTCTCAAATTCTGATTCCTTTTGTAGGAGAATAACGGCAAATCCTTAAAGGTATTAGCTAGAATTGTGTCTTCTGATAACAGAGACCAATGTTTTCTGAATATCCTTTTCAAAGGTGGAATATGATATCCATATGGTACCACAAAAGGAATCCTGTTGTTAAGTGTCTTAGTGGATTTTTTCTGAATTAGATTTGTTCAAGGAATTGACCCCACACGGATTGGGTGAGATCGCTCATAGAGCGTTACGTTTACATAAATCTTTATTCACTGGCGGACCTTGGTCTTGGAGCGCCGGTGCATTCTACACATTTTTCTTGTTACACACAGAGGAGAATTAAGTATATCCATTTGAGCAACATTCTATACATGAACTTTCATTACTATTACGTTATGGAACATTATATTGCTATATACGCTTGATTGCATGGCATGACATTGCTTACAAACCACGCTGCTACATTTGCATGAACTGCTATAATTGCATGAACTGCCTACTTTTGCTTACCAATTTATTGCTTGCATTCTACTTTATTATATCTATGGCTCAAGTGTTCATTTATATTTGCATGAGACTCTGTTAAATCCATGGTATTGGTTTATAGCTCTGATTTAGGGTCTGACATCCACATTTTTTGTTTGATACTTTATTACTGGGGACGCCCAGTTTTTTCTTTTTCTATGTTTGTTTGTCTGCATTTGTGTTTATGGATTACAATTATGATGTTTCTTTTTTGCATGTTTTGTTCATCTATTAAACTCATTATTTAGATGAATATTCACTTGGTATTGATTACATTGATTCATTTTTAGCGCGGAGACATATGTTTGTATTTATACTATTTTGGGGGTATGTAGGTTTGAGTATACCCTAGTCTCGATAACTTATTTATATATACACAGTTGACTTATAGATTACTTCTATATTTTGTTTATATATATTTACACGCCCCTGTTAAAATTTCATGTTTCTGTGATGTAAAAAAATGAGACAAAGATAAATCGTTTCAGAACTTTTTCCACCTTTAATGTGACCTATAAACTGTACAACTCAATTGCAAAACAAACTAAAATATTTTAGGTGGAGGGAAGTAGAAATAAAAAACTAAAATAATATGGTTGCATAAGTGTGCACACCCTTAAACTAATACTTTGTTGAAGCACCCTTTGATTTTATTACAGGACACAGTCTTTTTGGGTATGAGTTTTTCAGCATGGCACATCTTGACTTGGCAAGATTTGCCCACTCTTCTTTGCAAAAACACTCCAAATCTGTCAGATTGCAAGGGCATCTCTTGTGCACAGCCCACTTAAGATCACCCCCACAGATTTTCGATTGGATTCAGGTCTGGGCTCTGATTGGGCCATTCCAAAACTTTAATCTTCTTCGGGTGAAGCCATTCCTTTGTTGATCTGGATGTATGCTTTGGGGCATTGTCATGCTGAAATATGAAGTTCCTCTTCATGTTCAGCTTTCTAGCAGAAGCCTGAAGGTTTTGTGCCAATATTGTCTGGTATTTGGAACTGTTCATAATTCCCTCTACCTTGACAAAGGCACCAGTTCCAGCTTAAAATAAACATACCCAAAGCATGATGCTGCCACAAAAATGCTTCGCTGTGGGTATGGTGTTCTTTTGGTTATATGCACTGTTGTTTTTGCGCTGAACATATCTTTTGGAATTATGGCCAAAAAGTTTAATCTTGGTTTCATCAAACCAGAACACCTTTTGCGACATGCTTTTAGGAGACTTCAGATGTGTTTTTGCAAAATTTAGCTGGGCTTGGAGGGTTTTTTTGTAAGCAAAGGCTTCCGTCTTGCCACTCTACCCCATAGCCCAGACATATCAAGAATACGGGCGATTGTTGTCACATGCACCACACAGCCAGTACTTGCCAGATATTCCTGCAGCTCCTTTAATGGTGCTGTAGGCCTCTTGGCAGCCTCCCAGACCAGTTTTCTTCTCATCTTTTCATCAATTTTAGAGGGACGTCCAGTTCTTGGTAATGTCACTGTTGCACCATAATTTCTCCACTTGATGATGACTGTGTTCCATGGTATATCTAATGTCTTGGAAATTCTTTTGTACCATTCTCCTGACTGATACCTTTTAACAATAAGATCCCTCTGATGCTTTGGAAGCTCTCTGCGAACCATGACTTTTGCTGTAGGTTGTGACTAAGAAAATGTCAGGAAAGACCTACTAGAACAGCTGAACTTTATTTGGGGTTAATCAGAGGCATTTTAAATTATGGCAGGTGTGTACTGACTCCTGTTTAACGTGATTTTGAACATGATTGCTCAATTCTAAACACAGTTACATCCCCAGTTATAAGATTCTTGAATCTGCTAGCTTGAGAAAGCCCATTCTGACGTAAGGGTGAAACACGTGTAGCAGGTCAAGTCGGCTACAAGCCGATATTCACGCTGCCTGGAATTGCAGCGTTTTTGGATAAACCTCCTCTTTACTACCTTTGACTGGATTCCCTGGACAACACTCCGGAACCTACATGGTTATGTGGTGAGCTGTTAGCTGTTATTACGGGGGTGAAGAATTTCAGCAGTCCTGTATCAGGTAATGCAAATAACGTATATCCCCCTCTGGTATTAGCTCAGCTTACGTACTAACAGAGTAAGTGGTGGGGGACCCGGCATAAGATGCATATCTGCCGCAGGTTAAACAAGTAATACAGAGTGACTTTGCATTGAGAACCGACAAGGACTTATATATCAACACTGTGTTATACACCGGGCTCCCTTTGGCTTTAGTTCAGCTTTCTCCAAATTAGAGTAAGTGGTGGGGGACACGGTATAAGAACTTTACATACAAGTCTGCCCAGACAGTGTAACAGTTTAACACGCTCAATACCACGTAGGATTGCTTTTCAATTACTGTCCAGTCAAGCTGCATTCTAATAGAGGGACATTTTTTTCAAACCTTGATGGTACCAATTTATATTGAGGATTACCACTGTATGTTAACCTTAAAGAGCTCTATTAGTATGTTTGTGGGTTAATGAATGAATTACTTATATTGATATTAGGATAGACGATTTGTATCTATTTTGTTTCTATTAGTTGCACAATAACTTTGCACTTATATAGTAATAAATTGTGTTGCTTTACCTTTTGACTACTGTGATAATATGTTTAGCTTTTAGAACCTCACAGTTTATTCCGAATTTATTCCGAATTCAGACAGTATTGATATATGTGTAGTGCTGGCTAAGGTTTACGTTTTTTTCTTAGAATTGACATATATATATATATATATATTTACCTTTTTCAAACATAATTATTAAATATCAAATGTTATGTTTGATTGTTGGATTTAGCATTTATATATATATTAAAAGAGGGAGAACAGCACTCCTGAGATGGAACAAAAGCTAGAATAACTTCCATGCATGTTCATTTTTATTGCAACTCAGGGTGCACGTACTTTTTGCACACTATGCCCTTTCATGGAGAAAAAATATCCTGTAGCATATCAGTCTGACCCTGCCCAATGACAGTCCAGCACCGAAATACCAGGCAATTCCTCTCTGAGCAAGAGAAACAACAACCCCAGATGATCGCTTCGGCCTTCTGTGGGCCTCGTCAGTGAGGTGCAGTTGTATCTCTCTAAGGGCATGTGTGCACGGAGTCCATGTCTGGTTTCCCCATTACTCTTAGGGAGACCCAAGAGTAATTTGCATAAATATTAAAAGAGAGAGAACTGCACTCCTGAGATAGAACAAAAACTAGAGTAGCTTCCATGCCTATTCATTAAATATATTATATATATATTTATATCAAATATATGTTTTAAATATCAAATGTTAAATTTTATTTTTGGATTTAGCATTCATTTATAACATTTAGGGCTAGATTACAAGTGTCGCACTAATGTTAACAAACAAGGTATGAAAATATTGTGCCTGTGTTAAATTGTATGCATATTACAAATGAAAGTAAATGCAACCTCACAAGCACAAACTAAATTTGCGCTTATTGGTTAGCACAACTGAAGACCTCCCTTAAAGGGTTAGGGCTCTAAACACAATATAAATACTTTAAACTAAAGTGTTACATGCATATATACACTATCAAATAACAATGATTCATATATATACTAGTTATAAGTTATAAGGGTTAAAAGGTATAAGGTATATGAAAAGGTATTTGAATGGAAATGGCTATAATGTGTATATATATATATATATATATATATATATATATATATATATATATATATATATATATATATATACAGGGAGTGCAGAATTATTAGGCAAGTTGTATTTTTGAGGATTAATTTTATTATTGAACAACAACCATGTTCTCAATGAACCCAAAAAAACTCATTAATATAAAAGCTGAATAGTTTTGGAAGTAGTTTTTAGTTTGTTTTTAGTTATAGCTATTTTAGGGGGATATCTGTGTGTGCAGGTGACTATTACTGTGCATAATTATTAGGCAACTTAACAAAAAACAAATATATACCCATTTCAATTATTTATTTTTACCAGTGAAACCAATATAACATCTCAACATTCACAAATATACATTTCTGACATTCAAAAACAAAACAAAAACAAATCAGTGACCAATATAGCCACCTTTCTTTGCAAGGACATTCAAAAGCCTGCCATCCATGGATTCTGTCAGTGTTTTGATCTGTTCACCATCAACATTGCGTGCAGCAGCAACCACAGCCTCCCAGACACTGTTCAGAGAGGTGTACTGTTTTCCCTCCTTGTAAATCTCACATTTGATGATGGACCACAGGTTCTCAATGGGGTTCAGATCAGGTGAACAAGGAGGCCATGTCATTAGATTTTCTTCTTTTATACCCTTTCTTGCCAGCCACGCTGTGGAGTACTTGGACGCGTGTGATGGAGCATTGTCCTGCATGAAAACCATGTTTTTCTTGAAGGATGCAGACTTCTTCCTGTACCACTGCTTGAAGAAGGTGTCTTCCAGAAACTGGCAGTAGGACTGGGAGTTGAGCTTAACTCCATCCTCAACCCGAAAAGGCCCCACAAGCTCATCTTTGATGATACCAGCCCAAACCAGTACTCCACCTCCACCTTGCTGGCGTCTGAGTCGGACTGGAGCTCTCTGCCCTTTACCAATCCAGCCATGGGCCTATCCATCTGGCCCATCAAGACTCACTCTCATTTCATCAGTCCATAAAACCTTAGAAAAATCAGTCTTGAGATATTTCTTGACCCAGTCTTGACGTTTCAGCTTGTGTGTCTTGTTCAGTGGTGGTCGTCTTTCAGCCTTTCTTACCTTGGCCATGTCTCTGAGTATTGCACACCTTGTGCTTTTGGGCACTCCAGTGATGTTGCAGCTCTGAAATATGGCCAAACTGGTGGCAAGTGGCATCTTGGCAGCTGCACGCTTGACTTTTCTCAGTTCATGG